>NC_053157.1:67486387-67633887 GCF_016835505.1 Polypterus senegalus | reverse complement strand
GTTTTTATTCACATCCCTAGTTAATTATACTCAAACCTTATTATGAGTTTCTAAACACAGAGAGCCTTAGGTATGGGAATTACTTACAAGCTATGTGATGAATAGTAGTACTCTTGGGACTTTCATAACTGAACTGGATAATATCTTGCAAGTATTAGGTGAATAGAGATTGAAGAGCTGTTTTTGGCTAAATTGTTGATTTTTTCTTATATGAACATATCAAACTTTTTGAATTACAGTAATCCCTCCTCGATCGCGGGGGTTGCATTCCAGAATCCCCGAAAGGTGAAAATCCGAGAAGTAGAAACCATATGTTTGTATGGTTATCCTCTTTAATAAAACCCCTGTGTGCGTCCAGGTGTACGTGTGTGTGTGTGTCTTCTGGGTAAGTGCACATGCGCGGGGCCACACGGCACGTCTTCAGTCTCTTCCTGTGCATTCCCTGTGTGTACAGAGAGAGAGAGAGACACACACAGGTGCGTGCGCGCAAGAGACAGACACACACACAAAGACAGGCACACAGGCGCGCGCGAGACAGAGACACACACACACACAGACAGGTGCGCACGCGACAGACACACATACACACAGGTGCGCACGCAACAGGCACACACACACACACAGGCGCGCACCACAGACACACATGCACACAGACACAGAGGCACGCACTTAAGAGAGACAGACACACATACACGCAGGCCCGCGACAGAGACACACATGCACACACAACAACAACATTTATTTATATAGCACATTTTCATACAAAAAGTACCTCAAAGTGCACACAGGCGCGCACGTGCATTGTTGCAATGTTACTTTTCTTGGTTGTTTATTAAATTACGGATTTTTCAAATGTTCATTTTTTTCCCTGTGCTTAAAACTCATTAAAAAAAGTGTTTTTAGCTAGCGGGTCGTAAAACTATAGCGCAAACTCTTGCAGTGTTAGTTTTCTCAGTTGTTCAAGGTTTTCTTAGTATTATTCAATGTTTTTCATTTAGTTTACTATTACGCTGTGCATTCAATGGTATAATTAGCTATATTTGTGCTTAAAAACTTAAAAAAATATATATTTACATACAGTTCGTACGGTCTGGAACGGATTAATTGTATTTACATACAATCCTATGGGGGAAAATTACTTCGGTTCACGACCAAATCGGGTTACAACCAGAGTTTTGGAACGAATTATGGTTGTGATGATCTCAGGTTCCACTGTATTACTGTCAGACAAAATTACAGGCAATTTACAGAAATACAAACCAGTATTACTGAGTGAGAAAATTAAAGGCACACAATACAGTGACACATATTACAGCCACATACAAGGTCCCTTGCCATTTAATACGGACTGTTCCTACTAATGTTTATGCACTACTGTTTAGCGCCTGTTATTGTAACGGGCTTAATGTCTAGTTTTTATATATTTTAAGCCCTTATAAACTCTCCCACACTGTTTATAAATATTCCTCGCATAGTTATACAGCATAAACCCTTTGTATTCTCTTAGATATTAGGTAAGATTCATTGAAATTATGTACAGTATGTAAACACACTGTTTATATACAGTAAAACCTAAATATTATTTCAAAAATATCGAGCGTCTCCGATATCACATATGTTACAGCCATTACGAGACAGTCCACCAGCAATAAATACGTACAATGCAAGAAAAATTGTATACAGTAAATGTGTGTACAGTGACACTAAACATACGTACATGTACTAAGTACTGTAAGTACAAAATTAATTATGGTTACTCACCAACAATGACACGACGACTTGTCTGATAACGATGAGTTTAATTTTACTGCACAACAAAGGACAGCGTTACAGCTCTTCTAAAGGAGCCTCTCCAGGCGACTGTGTAGCACTGCCGTTGTTCTTCTTTCGGCAGTCTTCAATCCAAATCCCTAAAGCAGATTCCATCCAGACTACTGCTTTATTACATCCACTTACAACTCATTTTGCACCCTGTTTAAAAGGACACTGCGGCCGTAGATCTTATATTCCTTTCCTACTTTTAAAATAAAAAGAATCATAGCCTCATTGATGCCTTAATGGGGTCCTACAGCAGTGTAGCTTTTCCCTTCCTTCAACATATCCAAAACCTTTACCTTTTCATGAATCGCTAACATCTTCCGTTGGTGCTTGGGCACGGCCCCTGAAGCAGTAGCAGGAGCAGATCGTTTTGGAGCCATAATGAAGGGCTTGACTATGCACAAAGATAAACACAAAAGAGTACAAAAGTTAACTCTTTACACAGCGAAACACGTTGATGCTGAATGAGCGAGACAAGACTTCCTGGTTAACGCTGCGGAATTGAATTCAGCGCTCCGTCGCTGAGCCAATCAGCCCACAGGAACTTAACTGTGTGCTCTGATTGGTTAGCTTCTCAGCCATCCGCCAATAGCGTCCCTTGTATGAAATCAACTGGGCAAACCAACTGAGGAAGCATGTACAGGAAGTAAAAAGACCCATTGTCCACAGAACCTGCGAAGCAGCGAAAAATCTGCGTTATATATTTAGATATGCTTACATATAAAATCCGTGATAGGGTGAAGCCGCGAAAGTCGAAGCGCGATATAGCGAGGGATTACTGTACTTTGAATTAACCTCAAGATGCTCAGTTTTATCATGTTTATTTGATAGCAATCTGCTCACATCCACACAATGATGTAATTCAAGCAGTCCTCAATCCTCAAATCCTTAACCATGTTTTGATTGTTTATTACATTTTTAGTTTATCAAGTCCACAAAGAAAATAGAAAATACTTTTATATGGATCAAAATACATTAAAATACTTTTTGCACTGTTCTTGGTATACAACAATATATTGCTACATCAAAGAAATCAGTCACAATTCCCACTTTCTATCATCCAATGGTAGGCACATAATTAAATATGTATCTAGTATTCAGCCAAAAATATTAAACTAGACAAAAATATCTGTGCATATCTGTGTTACTATCAAACAAATCCAGCAATTGCAAGCTGCAAGTAGATTATTTCCCACTAGCCGACCCGTGGCATAGCATACGCCGCATAATTATTCATTGATGAGTGAACACTTCCTGAAAGACACAGTTGTCCAAATGGGCTGGGTTTGAGGATATGACTGTGAGTGAATGAAAAGATGGAACTCTGGAGAGAATAACATACAATTGTCTGTGACTGAAATCTGGTTTTTGCAGACACAGGCATATCTTTTTGAAAGTTTGGCCCTGTGCCTTATTAATTGTCATTGCAAAGGCTAATCTAACAGGAAATTGTCTGCGTGTAAAAGTAAAAGGCAAATTTGAATCTGATGGGGTCAGGGAAATCCGGGGAATAAAGACAGTTTGTGAGGTAGTAGCTGCGATAGTTTTACACTCCAGTACATTGCAATGAATGCTGGTAACAGTCAGTCTAGTGCCATTACAGAGACATCTTGCTGGCATGAGGTTTCTGAGAAGCATGACGACTGAACCAATTTTAATTTTCAGTTTATGCGGAGGCTTGCCAGTGGGAATAAGACTGTTAAGAAATTCTTCAGGGAATGAAAGTTGATCTGTGGGATCGTCTGTGACGATGGAGTCAACGCTGGTGAAAGTTACTTTGTCGGTAGGGATAAGTTTCAGTACTTGTTCATTAAGGTGTAGAGAGTCTTCGTTGGTGACGCTTAATATAGCTCGCGTACCGAGTTGTTCCGGAGTGACAGTTGAGAAGTCGATGTTGCCATATAGTTGTTGAACGGGATCAGAATTAAAAGGAAAACAATGTGAAGGTAATGTTACAGCTGTTCCATTTTTCCCATCTCCAACATCGAGGAGCCATTTTGCGAAATGTTGTTCGTGAGGAAGAGCTCTCATATTTGTTGTCAGTGTAAGTACATGCATGTGACGCCACAAAGGTTGTTTGTTAATGCAACTGGCGACAGTAAGTGCTCGGGAGCCACTCATAATGACGGGGAGTATTTGTCGGAAATCTCCACAAAATAGTATTGTTTTCCCTCCAAATGGCTGCGTGTCACTCGTGAGGTCACGTAATAACCTGTCAAATGCCTGGAATGCGTATGCATGTGTCATTGGCGCCTCGTCCCATATTATCAATTTGGATTGCAGAAGATGTTGAGCGTGTGGCAAGGTAGGTTTGATGTTGCATGTGGAAGTAGTAGTCAGCTTCAATGGTATTTTAAAAATGGAATGTGCAGTACGTCCACCCGGTAACAATGTGGCAGCTAGTCCTGCAGATGCTACGGTTGTAGGAATGTCTCCCCTAGCTCTGATGGTATGAATCAGGGTTTTGTAGACAAAGGTTTTCCCTGTTCCTGCAGGACCATCTAAGAAGAAGCATGTTTGTCGCGAATGGGAATCGCTATATGCAGCGTGTAAACATGTGTTTGGTGAGGTGTTGGGGGCGGGCACATGAGCAGGCAGTGCGCATGCCTCAAGAGCAAGGGTGGGCGCAGAAGGAGGGTTAGAATTGGAGGACGGGGCTCCATCGTGCGTACCCCATGGTCGTGCTTCCCATGGCTGGGCGACCTGGTCAATTATATATATAGATTGTGTCCTGTTTCTTCTGGAAACAAGGTAACACCAAAATAATGTAAGACACAATCCCAAACCTGTAATGATAATAATACAATGCCTACAGTATGTAGAACATGTGGAGATGCTATTTGCTGGTTCCTAATAACTCTGGGCTGAAATCAAGTTCACCCTTCATAAACAGTTTACTTCAACCACTGTAAAAGTAATCAAGAGTATGTAGCAGGGGAGGCTGTCCAAATGAATCCTGCAAAAACTGAACATTGTCAGGATTTATAAAACTAAAATGAGAAATAGGTTTAGACATAAGACTAGCAAATAGAATAAAGTGTATTTAATGTTTAAATATCTTATAAAGCAGCTTGTTGGAGCTTTTAATAAGCTAGTGAAACAATCATTTGTAATGTTTTACCTACGGGCTACATTCTGAACAATATAACAAAATCACAGTTGCAAAACATATTTAAAAATATATTTAACAGTTTGCAATAAATTAATTTTGTAAACTAGGCTTACTGTTAATACAGTACTATGTTATCCTGTACTATGGGAAGGTAAACAGGAGAAACACGAGAATATCCAAGACCATAAATACTGTTCATAAATATAAAAAAAATTACACAATATAAAATAAGCCTGTCATAGATATAATGTTATTAGAATAAAATAACTTTGGCAGATTTTGCTTGCTCTGTGTACCTACACATTTCTTTTTAGCCATGTCAATTTATAACTGTGGTTAAATACTTAAAAATGACTTTTCAAATCAATACATGTCAATGGCTGTGTAAGTTTAGGCAGAGAATATAAATCTAAACAACCATTTCCCAGTCCAGTTCACTTCAATGATGTGTTGAGCCGCAACCTTTGCTAAACATATATTTTGTTCATTTGTGACTACTCTATTGTTATCCTATAAAATCCTATAAAATGCTTATTATCAGTTTTCAAACGTGTGTTGTAAATTTTAACAGAAAATCAATTCAAATGTATGCCATTCTTGATATCTCAACACTAGTAGATTTTATAAAAAAATATATTAATGATTTATTTTGTTACTGTTATATTTTCCACTCTGTTGGCCACAATAATTTTTACAAATATTTCTATACATTGTTTACCTTTTATAAACAAGCAAGAACAAACAGTGCTCAAGTAATGTTTCCACAATTAATCACTTGCACGATATAACAGTCATCAATGAGGCACACACAATCTCTGATTATTAACATCCCTCATTAAACATTGTTGTCTCATCCTTGACACTCCGCGATGGCTCACTTGACTTTTACACATAAATTTGCATATACTGTATGTATAATTCTGTTTTACTCAGATATCAGTATAATTACAGTATGTGGAAGACTGCCGGCTTCGAGGCGGTCCGCACCCCAGGCCGACAGGAGGAGCTCTCCAGACAGCGGGATCGTGCTCCGAGGTCCAGCAGGGCCTTATGGACTCTGTGGTGTTTATACACAGCCCTGCTGGATACCTTGGCCACCAGGAGTCGCTGTGGGGGACTTATGGGCTCCGTTGTGCCTTATGACCGGAGTACGCCACGGTCATGTGACAGGAAGGTATGGCGTGCTCCCGGGTTGAAGTAATGGACTGATTGCCCTGACCCGGAAGGAGTAGGGAACTGTGGACTCCTGGGACAGGAACACCTCGGGTCAGGGGCTATAAAGGACGCTGCCTCAGTCCAGACACTGAGCTGTGCTGGGTGGGAGAGGAGCAAAGTGTCTGGGCGAGGAGGAGAGGTTATAGCGAGTTTAATAGTAGTGGTTTGTTTAGAGTGTGTTTGTTTGTAGTGTGGAAGGTGCTTGGTGCACTGTGAGAAAAATAAAAGGTCTTGGACTGTTACCTGGTGTCAGGAGTCGTACCTGAGGGTTCGAGGGTGCACTACTGCCCCAACTGCCACACTGGCGTAGTCGGCAGGATTCTCTGGCCGTCTGTTGGCAGAGGACCTGCATAACAAACAAATTTTGTGTGGGCAGACAACCCTCAGGGGATTCCCCATCTTTACACGGAGGTGCACAACACCACCCGCTGCCAAGGAAGCGGCAACACTGCGTGATATTCCGCTCTACAGGGCCATGGGAAAGAAAACAGGAAAAAAGAAGGTCAGTCCCAGCCGCCTGCAGGGCATGACGGACGCCGCGATGTCCTGGACCCTCCTGACCGGGAGCGAGGAGGACAAAGCGCTGATCCGGGCCAAACAAGCCCGGCGCGGGACCCGCACACGGACAAATCCCGGCGCAGCGTACTCCTAGGCGGTCGGGGTGCCGCATTCCATTGCGGAGGCGGCTGCAGGTAAACCGCCCGGCGTCCGTCTTTTTATCCTGTTTTACAGGCGTCCGCCGGGAGGATTGCAGCGGCGTCTTGGGCGACTACCTCGTGCCGGCAAAATGGCGCGGCTCCCAAAAGACAAGCCGTGGCGTAAGGCGGCTAGAGACAGCCGCGGTCGGCGACAACAGACTGGTCACCAGCGGTGGATGTCGGGGCGGTGGAGGAAACCGGAGTCCGCCGGCGCGCCGGTCGTCCCCTAACGGGTCCGAGCCTCCTCGAAGGGAGGAAGGCGGCGCGCCGCCGAAAGAAAAAGCCGCCGACAAAGAGGGACGGGTTGTGGCTGGCGAGTCTGCCGCGGTAAACGAGAAGGCAGATCGCAGCCGGCTTCTAGTAGCCAGCCGTCCCTCTGAAGACTCCAACTCCCAGGAGCCTGTGCGCGACCCAGCGGAACACGTGCCTGGAGGGCGTGCTCATTGGTTCCCGGCCGGAAGGTAAGCTCAACGCGGAAGCGAAAATGCAGCCGGCCGTGATAACTAACTGTTTGGACTTACGGGGTCTCGAGAAATACCTCGAGCCCCTGCACCGTTTCTTACAGGACTTACAACAGCTGAAGGAACGTGTGGAGGACTTGGGAGCGGCGGCTGCAGCCCGTTAAAGCGTCTACAGGACTACGTGCAGCGGCTGGGCGGAACCTCCGGAGATGATCGATGCGGGAGTACAGGTGAGTCCCTCCGTGTCGTAGAGTGTAAGGGGACACAGTGCGATCGGGCACCGCTGAGTATGAGTAGCGCGTGTCAAAGCACTGTGTGCCCGACAAGGACTGGGGCATGATGACCGAATGGTCGGCGACGGAGCAAGCGGCCGGGGCATGCGCGTGGCGTGGCTTTCCGGAGCAGTACGGCTCCCGAGGACCCGACCGGTCTTAAGTGCGGGTTAACGCCGGTGATAGGAGTGCCGGGGGAAGCGCCGCTCGTGCCGGTGCAGCTGGTTGGTGCTGTACATCGGGGCGAGTCGGTACTAATGACGCCGGAACCTAATAAGCGTAGGACCACGGGTGTGCAGACAGCAAAGAGGCTCTCTCCTTTCCATAGAGAGCCTCAGGCTGAGCGCAAGCCCAAATCAGCGGGAGATCCCCAAAGGAAAGGTGGGTCTCCGACATAATGAAGAGAAGGCTTGAGGGCAGCCAAGCGGCCGTAATGCCCTCCCTGGCAGGTGAAGGGGCGGAGTTGACGCTGACGGAGTTCCCGAGGTGTTTTTGGTCCCGCAGAGGGAAGCAACCAGGAGGGCTTCGTCGGTGCTATAATTGCGGCAACCGGCCACGAGGCGCTATTGTCCCGGGGGACAGGAAGTACACCGTCCCTCCAAGGTTCGCTCGAGGACAGGGACAAGCGCATTCAGGGCCGGATGACGCGTCCTCCTGGAGGAGGGCGTCCCTTCGAGGCGGACGCTCCGCCCAGAAGTCGTCACTAAGGGGGAACTGTGGAAGACTGCCGGCTTCGAGGCGGTCCGCACCCCAGGCCGACAGGAGGAGCTCTCCAGACAGCGGGATCGTGCTCCGAGGTCCAGCAGGGCCTTATGGACTCTGTGGTGTTTATACACAGCCCTGCTGGATACCTTGGCCACCAGGAGTCGCTGTGGGGGACTTATGGGCTCCGTTGTGCCTTATGACCCGGGAGTACGTCACGGTCATGTGACAGGAAGGTATGGCGTGCTCCCGGGTTGAAGTAATGGACTGATTGCCCTGACCCGGAAGGAGTAGGGAACTGTGGACTCCTGGGACAGGAACACCTCGGGTCAGGGGCTATAAAGGGCGCTGCCTCAGTCCAGACACTGAGCTGTGCTGGGTGGGAGAGGAGCAAAGTGTCTGGGCGAGGAGGAGAGGTTATAGCGAGTTTAATAGTAGTGGTTTGTTTAGAGTGTGTTTGTTTGTAGTGTGGAAGGTGCTTGGTGCACTGTGAGAAAAATAAAAGGTCTTGGACTGTTACCTGGTGTCAGGAGTCGTACCTGAGGGTTCGAGGGTGCACTACTGCCCCAACTGCCACCAGTAGTAATATTAGAAAAGTGGTATTATTGATGATAAAATTTTATGCTATTATAGAAACATATATATTTTCTGACTCTTATTGTCTTTTTTCATTTAGGAGAGATTTTAAATGCTGACACAGTTTGCCACTATGGTTCAGCAACTATGTATGGCTGTAAGCTTTAATAATCTGGGTAATAAGCTAACAATTCAAAATTATGAAAATGCTGATCGCAGAAATGATGTGCAAAAATAGACCTTCCAAATACTGTACCTGTCTAGACTAACCTAATGCAAAAATTAGTGGGAAGTAAAATAAATAACTGCTGTTTTACAATTGAATGTCAGCTTTTGCATTTGAATAAGGCTTTTTTTAAACGAATTCAAATTATATTTGAATAGTGACATTTGATCTCAGAGCCTAAGTTGACATCCTGATTATTGTCAGTGGATTCACATCATTCTACATATGACATTGATATTGACTACATTATTTAGGATGCTGCCGTGTAGCTCACATTATCCTAGTTTGGGTATACATTCAAAAACTGCAGAATTATCTTGCAATCCTTTTTGTTGATAGGTTTTTCAGTAACAACTCCTTGTCATTGTGTCTGAATATTCTTTTGGATTATCATTTTGGCCCATCCTGATCACAATATTATTAGCCTTTTTGACAGCCAGTTTCAGTCTTTGGACTGACACTGATGTCCATGCACCCCTGAATAAAACAACTATTACTGCCTGACCTCTTATATCAACAACCAGATTCCAAACTTTCCAGCCTTAAAACATCACGCTGCCCTCTGTTAAGTATGAGATCTTCCTCCGCTCCAAGGGAGACTATAGCCTCACTTCCACAGACGGTTCGGAATCCCTGGTAATTGCTACCACAACTGGCCTCTAACAATCTGAGAAAAATACTGCATGCTTTCCCCAGGTCACATTTTGATCTCTAGCTCTATGGTGACCCCACCGTTGTTCTTTCATGGCATCCAGTGTATTTAAAAGCCCTAGCATGCTGTGGTAGTGTTTGCCCTTTTATATTATCATGAGTACATGGGTTGTCACTACCATCATTTACTGTCTTTTCTCTCCTATGGTCTTGTTGATCCAGACATGTGACTTTATTGCCTTCTAAACACTTGTTCAGCAACCCATACATCACATACTACAGTACTTTAAAATAATGGCAAACTTAAAACCTTTAATAAAATATGTAGCAAAACTTGCCTTATAATTGAAAAAATATTTTAGAGCCTATCAGAATAGATTGAGTAGATCAAAGGTTACATTCTTGTCATTTGACAAGTGAGCCCAAAGGCATTTAACAGATGACAAACCATTTTCTGAGTTATCTATATGATTTTAGCTTCACTTACAAACAATGTTGCTTTTTCAACACTTAAAAAATTAAATATATCTGTAAAATGTATATGTTTTCTTTTTAATCTATTGTGACAAATAAGGGTCACTGTCGCTCCCTTGAACCCTTGTCCAAGATGCCAGACACCAGATAAAAGTCCAAAAGTAGACTTTATTAATATAGTACAGTGCACAAAGCACTCTACTCTCCACAATACTCATTAAATTCACTAATCACAAATACAATAAACAATCCTCCACTCCCAGACACATTGTTACCCTTCCACCCAGCTCAGCTCCCCGTCTGGGAGTTGCCACAGTTCTTCTATAGTCCGTGACCCGGAAGTGCTTCTGAACCCTCAGTCCTTGTGACTTCTTAGCACTTCTGGGGCAGATCAAAACTCTTCTTTTTCAGGAGTGGAAAGTAGCAATGCAGAGAATTCACTCGAGCTCCATATGCACAAAGCATACAATTATACAACTCAAAATTATATATCGAGCACATCTGTCTCGACTAAAACTCTCCAAAATGTTTCCAGGGCATGATCCAACCTGCGAACGTTGCAACCAAGCTCCAGCCTCACTGGGTCACATGTTCTGGGCCTGCACCAAATTAGCATTATTCTGGACAAAAATTTTTAATTACCTCTCAGACAGCCTTGGACTCACAATCCCTCCTAACCCATTAACAGCTGTGTTTGGGGTTCTTCCAGAGGGGCTTAAAGTGGAGAAGGACAAACAAATTGTGATTGCATTTACTACACTGTTGGCACGCAGACTTATTCTGATAAACTGGAAGAACCCAAACTCTCCTCTTTTAAGTCAGTGGGAAACTGATGTGTTATACTATTTAAAATTGGAAAAATCAAATACTCAGTTAGAGGATCTGTACAGACTTTTTCAAAACATGGCAGGATCTAATCAGTAATATTTTAAAATAAGTTTATAAAGCACAGAGAATTTATTAATTTAGGTATTTTTACAAGCCTTAAATTTTACACCGTTTGGCTTGCTCTCTCTCTCAGGGGTGGGGATCGATCTGTTCTTAACATAATTCTTTTTTGTAAAAACTTGATTGCTATGTATTGATTGTAATAAAATTAATAAATAAAAATTAAAAATAAAAAAACTCTTCTTTTTCTTCACCCCGGAAGCACGTCATTCCCCTTGTCCATGTGACTCGGACGTACTTCTGGGGCGTAAGGCAAATAATATTCTTTGCTCCTCCCTGCAGCTCCATCTAGCGGCCCCTGTGGTATCCAGCAGGGCTGTGGATGAAAACTCCATTGTCCAGGATTCCCTGCTGGTCTTCGGGGCACCTCCATGCTGCAGGGAGGGCTCCATCTGGCGGCCTGGGGGTATTGGCCAGGATGACAAGCCGGCCATAGACCACACTATATATGAACACAATTCATATTATCTCAAAATTATCTCACTTGATCATGTGAGATTGGTCATATATTTTGCCACCTAAACTAGCCAAAACCAAGTATGGAATATACTACATAATGATATATATACTACATTTAAGACCAGGAATGAGCTAGAGCAGCCAAACTAATGTAAAGATAAAAACTTTAACACTATACAAGATTATAGACTGTTATGCCTGCCTCGCACTCTCCACCTTGCATTTTTTAACTTACACTGCTTTTTTTATTGCTCTTTAATTAATTTTGTTTTTTATCAGTATGCTGCTGCTGGAGTATGATAATTTCCTCTTGGGGATTAATAAAGCATCTATCTATCTATCTGTTCATCATTCTGTTCATTTTCTAAACATACTAATAACACTCCATACCCATAAATAACATATACAACATATGGCCAAATGTTTGTGGACACCTGATCATCACACCTACTGTATATGTCTTGCTCAGCATTCCATTCCAAAACCATAAGCATCACTTTGGAGCTGGCCCTCCTTTGCGGTCAATAGGATTGAATACGCGGGGTACAACAAAGAGTGAAACAGGTTATAGGTTACAGTAAAATAGATGGTTTTGACATTCCTTTCTATCCTAAGAAAAACCTAAGATTAAATATTGGTACTGTTCATGTTAGTGTGCACATCACACATGAGCTGAGAATACAATAAAACATCCTGGCTTCTGTTAAACCCAGATCAGACTGCCAGATGGTGAAGTATGATTAATCACTAGAGAGAATATGCCCACAGTTCCAATTGTGATGTGTTTTACACCACTCCAGCCAATACCGGTAATATTGCTTGGTGTGCAGCTACTTCGGAACCTGTTTCTTGAGGCTCCCAACACGCAGTTATTTTGATGATATTGCTTCCACGGTCAGTTTGGAACTCTGTTGTGAAAAGAACCCAGACGATTTTTATGTACTATGTGTTTCAGTGCTCGATGGCCCCACTCTGCAACTTTGTGTGAGTTGTTGTTGCTCCTAGGCGCCTCTACTTCACAATAATAGTATTTACAGCGGAGGGGCAGATCTAGAAATTTCACATATTGAACAGTGGTAAAAGGTGCCGTCCTAAACGATGCCATGTTTAAGGCCACTGAGTTCTTCAGTACAACCCATTCTAATGCCAATATTTGTCAAAGCAAATTGCATAGCTGTGTGTATAATGTGAATTTCCCCTTGGGGATTAATAAAGTATCTATCTATCTATCGAAATAACTGAACTTGCCCACATACGCTTGACCATATAGAGTACATATAATGAAATAGGGCACCTTTATTACAAAAGTAAACTTCAGGGAGGCAAACACAAAATGGTGAACTCAAAGTACTAATAAAATGAAAGTAAAAAAGAACTCTGCTGACTCAGTGGGTTTTCATTCCCTGTCTGTTCATTGAGATTGTTTTCTTACATGCCCACCACAGTTCCACACAAAAGCATTTCCCTTCTCAATACCCCACTCCTCTCTATATTCTCCCCAGGTCTGATTTCCTCTAAGCTTGCTGTTGCTCATTCACCTATCAAATTAACTACATGCATTGTGCCTAAATTCCAATCCTTACTTCTTACTGTAATAAACAGTACAGTATATGGAAGCAGCTAACATCAAGTACTAAAAACACAAACTACCTATATTAAAATACTAGGCTCTTTAAAGACTGAATAAAATGTACCTTGAGTTAAAAAATACAATTTGCAGCCTAGTGATTACTTAAAATGTCTGACAAGAACAAAACATGCTAAATGTTAATTTTCCTTTCACCTCCACCAAAAGGTGCCCATATCACTCTACGTATAGTCTTCACCCAGTCCTCCATATCATTTTGTGTGCTGGCCATAAGAAGGTAGGTTTCATGATTGGCAGTCATCCGTTCTCGATCAGCACCTATAAAGTAGAAGGAAACAAGAGATTAATGAGGATACGAAAATAGGTTAAAAATAAAATGTTTGAAACATTTTTTTGAAAAACAACTGTTTAAATTCCATTTAGCAATTTTTAATTTTTTAAAGTAATTTCAATTATGTTTATGCCATCAAAGGATGCAAATGGTTAGCAACAACAATCAAATTGGCTATGGCATTCAAGCAATAATTGTGCCAAGAAAAAGCATCCCCATGCCATTTCACCACCACCACCACCAGCCTGGACTGTTGACACAAGGCAGGTTGGGTGCATGGATTGATGCTGTTGGCACCAAATTCTGACCCAATCATCTGTGTGTTTCAATAGAAATCAAGATTCATCAGACCAGACTGTGTTTATCCAGTGTTCATCCATTTTTGGTGAGCCTGTTCCCATTGTAACCTTAGCATTCTGTTCTTGGCTGACAGGTGTGGATCCCAATATGGTCTTCTGCTTTTGTAGCCCATCTGCCTCAATGTTAAATGTATTATGCATTCTGAGTTGCTTTTCTGCTCACCACAATTGTTATCTGATGTATCTCAGTTACAGAAGCCTTTCTGTCAGCTCTGGCCTTTCTTATTAATAAGGCGTTTCCATCCAAACAACTGCTATTCACACTGCGTTTTTTTTTGTGTTTGCACCATTCTGAGTAAACTCTAGAGGCTGTTGTGCATTAAAATTCCAAAAGATCAGCAATAACAGAAATAGTCAAGTATGTTCTATAGGATACTAACAATGACTGTCGAATTCCTTGAAATCACATTTTCTCCCCATGCTGGTGTCTGATGTGACCTAAGTCTGCATGATTTTATTCACTGCGCTGGTTCTACATTATTGGCTAATTAGATAACTTCAAGGATATTCAGGTGTACAGGGTTTCCTAATAATTTGCTCAGTAAATGTATGTATAATTTACAGTGGCATGTTGTAATGCTCAAGCCCTTTCTATGACATTGTTTGCCTGGATTTTCATGGTTTCAAAAAACATACAGTCAAACTCTGGAATATAACAAAACTGGTCTTTATTCGGAAGTACAAGAGGTGAGTTGATATTACAAATAATAAACTTTGTTATATAGGGTAAAGTATAATAATTTAAAAGCAATTTATAATGATTGTTCATATACAAACATTTTCATGCACTCTGGCTAAGTTGTCTATAAATTTTCCATTTGAGAATATGATCATTTCTGAATTATTATATGCAATATGATATTAAATCTGCAATTGTCAAAGGAAGACTGTGGTGATTCTCCCCAAAGCTCAGATGTATGGAAATCTATGACTATAACATAGAGTTGGTTTGATAATTAATTGCGTCTAGAGGTTGAGTAGGAAACTTTATTTGGTTTAAGAGAAAAAAATAAAATATCATAGAATAAAACAAAAACAAAATGGTAAGAAAGGAATTGAATCCCTTATAAAAACAACTTAGACAACTTGTTTTGATCATCTTTCCAGCATATCTATGAGGACCTTTTACAATGCAATCACATGCAATGAAAATTTGACTAGACATCAATTATGATATCAGCAAAAACATTTCCTAAATTAGGCAAACAGGATTATGATATTGTCTAATGTCTGTTATTCTTTATTTAATACCCAAAGAAAAGTGATAATGCAGCAGTTATCCACATGCACTAGACTATATGTCTCAACAGCACAGAAACAATATACATACTGGATTGCATCATTTATTTTACTTGAAAATATGGAGCAGCAAATATTAAATAGTAAAAAAACTGTACAAAAACTGTATATCATTAGAAATAATATATGCATTTAATATTTAATGTATGCTTTGTTTAAAAATATGTATTTATAAACAAAACATGAAAATACAGTTATGTAGTGTTATATAATTTATAGCAAACTTTGGTTGAATTATATTTCACCCAGTGGATTGTATAATAATGTCTGCTTCTGTGCCAGCATGTGGAAGGCACACTGCAGCTCATTAGTTTACTAAGGTTATTAGTATTTTCATTGGACATTCATTTTCTGTACTTCAGCAATTTCTGTAAAGAGTTTTCTATTAAATCCTTTAAACAGCCTGATACTGAACAAAATGTAAGCATGTCTCCTTATTTCAAGCAAGTAGTGCTAAGATGACAGGAAACATTCTGCAATTGGACCATAATTTGAATATACTCCTAATTGTGTTTACAATGAATAAGCATTTAAAATGCACCATTTATATTAGTGACTCTCTTGATATTTGTGGAATTTTTTTTCCTTTTTATTTGCTACCCTTAAACATTACGAAGAATAAAAATTAAACAAAGAAATCATATGTTAACAAAAGAACTTAAAACCTTTGTAAAGCACATGAAAACTCTTTAGCAACTGCAAACTGAAAAAGCATCAAAAGGGGAGACATTCCATGTCTAGACATTATTTTGACTGTATGAGTCAAAAATCAAAGTTTTCCTTTTGGTGTTTCACAGCTGTTACATTCATACCCTTTACTTTTAAAGCCTTGATTGCATTAATAACCTTTATTTTTAATGAAAGAATCTCTTAAGGAGCAACAGAATTGAGTTTTGTATCTATTGTTATTTAAAACAATCTAGCTATTTTGTTGTCTGTTAATGTGCACAAATATGAAAATATATTAATATGCTTAGTGGTTTGTTTTCTAAATTTGATGTTAAATGCATCTTAAAGAGCAGCGAAAGATTTTCAAATAAATGGAAAAATGACAATGGATCTTACTAAAGAGGAGCTAAGGCACTGACAAAAAAAAATACATAATAAATTTTATGATTTATATTTCTTGACACAATACTTAAATGGAGCATAAAATCACATTTTAATTTAACCTCAATGCTTTTTAAAGTTTTCAAATATATATAAAAATACATGGCCTGGGAAACAATTTGCAATAAGGCTAAAATAAATGATGAACCATTTTAAAAACAAATAGAACTGTTGATGAAATGGAACATAATAAACATCTTTATGACAGGCACTATGCTGTAGTGGTTTAGAATGATGGACTTCCCACCATTGGCACTGTGCGACTATGAGGTCACTTCACCTGCCTATGTTTCAACTGGAAAAGCAAAAGCAATGTAACCATAAAGGCATCAGCCAATATTATTCATTTCTGATTCTCTAGCTAGGTTAAGATATAATGGGCTAAGTGTATAATTTCTCAGAATCTGTCTGTAGCACACAACAATAATTTTAACCAGGTCCTTTAAGAATATAGATGTTTTGGCACCCTAATATTTTGTATTTTATATTCTATAATACACTGGAGCAAAAATAATAATAGTGTTCTCACCTTTATTATTTTTATTTACAGTTCACAAGAGAGAATGTTAATTTATACTGTACTTATGGTATAGAAAAGAAAATGTTTCAACAAAAACATTGGAAGCCTTCACGATCGTTAAATGTTTTTATATGAAACAGCTTATTCTTATTTTCTGTGTGCACAATTTCACCATTATTAAGTCACAAGTAACTTTAAATTATCCATCCACATAAATAGACATCTATAGTAACATAATATCTGTGACTCCTCTCAGACTTTCTCTTTGAAAATGTATAATAAAAAAAATTACCAAAGGATTAAAAAATTAAATAATTATAAAACATGACTCCATATTAATTTCTAAAGACCTAGGAATTCCTCTTTCTGAAGTATCCAGGTTTATTACTAAATGTGCACACCACAGGACAGCACTGAACCTCCATTAATGTGGTTGTCAGAGGAAAACTGAGAAATTGCATTAAACAATGACTGCTGTAAAAATACTATATAACTTAACACCTGAAGATTAACATGTTAGAAACACATATGTTCTTAATAAATTCATTTCAGCATGTTAGCTTATAACATATAATGTAAGCGAAAAAAATGTTTTTATGCTGTTAAGGCGCAGCATGATGGTGCAGTGTTAGTGCTGCCACCTTGCAGTAAGTAGGCCAGGGCTCATGTTCTGGCTCTTCCCTGCATGGAGCTTGCATGTTCTCTCCGTGTCTGCAAAGATTTACTTTGGGTGTTCTGGTTTCCTTCCACAGTCCAAAACACTTGCGGATTAGGTGGATTGGTGATAGTGTCTGTTCACCCTGTGATTGAAGGGTGCCCTATTCAGGGGATTATTCCAGCCTTGTGCCCTGTGCTTGCTAGGATGGGCTGCAACCCCATGCAACCCTGGTCAGGATTAACTGTGCTTAGAAAATGTTATGTTGTTGAGTAAATCTCAGGCCCCAACAGGGTTAAGTTTCTATGCTTATGACCTGTGGAAACCAAGGGGACTGCACTCTGTAGGTCTGGGAATAAAACTGCCGTGGAAATAATCTTTTCACCAGCCCTTCCATAATAAGGGCATCCTGACCGGGTAAGGACCCCGGCCATCCGCCACACTGCCTACTGCAGAAGTATACTTCTAAACTTATTATATAACTTTTATAATAAAATGTACAGAGGCCCAAAATATCATATTCCATATATCTACAAAGTTTACACTATGTAGTAGAACAAGACCATTCAATGGTAGATTGACTTAATTAAAAGAGAAGGGATGTTCGGTAATAAAATGTGTTATATGTATACGGCCTCTTTATGTGTGTATAATATATATATATATATATATATATATATATATATAAATATATATATTGTGATAGAGAGCTGGGGACCTTGCTCCACTAGGAGGTCTGGAGAAGCAGGGGCCCGGGAGAGGGTTAATTCCTTCCCCAGGACGGAAGAGGGCAGCCCTCCTGGATTGCATGGGAGCCACCGCCAGGGGGCGCCTGGATGGTTCCAGAGCCATGGACTGCAGCACTTCCAACACACCAGGAAGTGTTGCAGGAAAGTCAGGGAGCACCTGGAACACATCCAAGTGCATTATGATATGAGCCGCCTCACTCCATTCAGGGAGCCGGAGTCAGGAGGCAGAGGACGGAACTTGCAAAGAGAGGTGTGGAGGCGGCAAAAGAAGAATAAAAGGAGAAAGAAAAGTAAAAGTAAAATAGCTAAAGGGCTTAAGTATTGTTAATACCACATCAGACCAGGGGGTGGCAGAGTGTGCTGATTGTCGTTCTCAGTTCCTTGCAGACCGTTCCCAGGAAATCCCACAAGGTTCCAGTGCAATAGATGACATCACCTCTGGTTCTGGGCCTTTTGATGACATCACTTCTAATTCTGCAGCCGATGACATCACTTCCGGTTCTGGCCCTTTTGATGACATCACTTCTTCTCTGGGCCTTTAAAGCCATCTTATCTCCACCTCATCACTTCTATTTTGGACTCAGTCATGTGAACATCTCTGTTAAACTTTTTGTAGCCGGGATATAATATATGGGTGGCTGCCCCAAACTTTTATGTCTCAAGTCTCATCCTTGTCACAGTGGCATAGCCGGCAGGATGGTGGTTCCCTGAAGAAAACGGGCAGGACCAAATAATTAATCAGGTGGGAAAATACTGGGGCCAAGTTTGCTGGTGGTGGAGTTCGTTCGTGGGTCAGGAGTAACTTGGTGCAGGCTCCGCTTCCTAAATACGAAACTGAGCTAGTATTGTCTCAAAGGAAGAATATGGATGAGATTTACAGACGTGCGCTGGTTCCTATGGAGGAAACGAAGGGGGCTCATTATGTTTGTTTGGAGGAGAGAACTGAGCCACCCTTTGGGGTTATGATCCCAGATAAATATGGGCTTTCACCAGTCCAGCAGGTAAAGATCCTAAAAAACTGAAAGTTAGATCCTGAGCGATCTACCCGGGAGCAGGAAGAAGCTCTCTGGGAGCAAACAGCCCATTGGCTAAGGCCATTTGAGCTGATGTCATTTCAAATAGTGTAGCAGCACTAGAAACATCCACACCATGGAGGAGCGTATAAAGCTCCTAGAAACATCTGAGCCAGCCTCACAATCTGAGGGAGCAGAACGCTCCTCTAGTGGATTTTGTGGGGATTACATCACACAAACTAGGTCTCTTTCATATAAGCCAGAGCCTGTTCCAATGTTCCTGGGCCTCAGAGCGTGCAAACTGCCAGGGGATGAGGAGGGATGCAGGTGGAAGGTGAGAGGCGGTTTATGTGCACTTGTTAACCTCCTATCCCTAACACATATGGGGGTGGTAATAGTTAATGGATATAAAGTCGAAGCACTCCTCGATACCGGCAGTAACTTTTCCATTGTTGCTTCCTGATATGTATTACTGCGACAGTGGATAAAAATAAAGACCAGTATTACCTGTGTACATTTGGAAACCCGTAAGTATAAAACTACCCTATGTTTCATTAGCTATGGAGTATCACTGAAAAAAGACCCTCCCTAGTCCACCTTTCGCTGTGAATCAGGGGCGGGACTGGTCGGACAATAAAAGCGGTGTACCAATTACAACTCCCAAACAAAATTTAGGCCTAGCTATAGATGGGGATGACTCGACTCCAGCTGTCTCCACACCGTGTAACCAGCCAGCAGAGAGAGATATGGAAGTCCAAGAGGTAGATGGGGAGATTTCTGGGCCGTCACAGATGGACTCGTCATCACCCCATGCCCGACGAGACGGGAAGAATTCCCACCCCTTGAGGTCAGATCGGACCCTCTCTCTGAGATGCATTTTCAGTTCAGAGAATTGCCGGCTTCTTTCAAAAAGGAGCAGTGGAATGACAACTCCCTGAAACATGTGAAAAATGCAGCAGTACTTGTCAATGGCCAATGCACTCATCAGCCTATGCCACAGGGTCCTCACTTTGTGATAGAGAACAACCTATTATATTAAATAGCTGAGCATGAGGGGTAGGTGAGAAAGTTGTTGTTAATCCCATGAATTTACCGGCGGCAAGTCTGTGAATTAGCACATGCCCGCCTCCTAGGAGGCCATTTGGGCATCGAGAAAACATTACAGCGGATTAAGCTCAGATTTTTTTTGCCAGGAATTAATGAGGAGGTTTGCCGTTTTTGCGTCTCTTGTCCAGACTGTCAATTACAGCAAATTCCTAGGAGGGACTGAGCTCCTCTTGTTCCCCTTCCCCGATTATTCCCTTTGAGCAAATTGGAGTCAACATTGTAGGATTCCTAGAACCCTCAGCCCGAGGACATAAATATATCAGTCCTCATTGATTATGCTACATGATATCCCAAGGCTGTTCCCCTGCCATATCAAAAGCAACTGCACAGGAACTTGTAGGGGTCTTTGCATGTGTTGGCATCCCTAAAGAAGACCTTACGGATCAAGGGACACCATTCACCTCGGAGACGTTCAGGGAAATTGGAAAGTTACTTAAAATAAAGCACTCAAAGACCGCGGTGTATCATCCTCAGACCGACGGTTTAGTGGAGAAATTTGATCAAACTCTCAAGCAAATGCTTCGTAAGGTAGTCGGCAGGGACGGGAGGAATTGGGATCAGCTCCTCGTACACGTTGCCTATCGGGAATTATATGGACAACAACCTTGGTGATTATTCGATATTTTAAAAGAAGGATGGGAAGGAGAGGCTCTTCCCTCTACCAATAAAGAGTATATCGTGCAGTTATGCGATCGATATGGAAAAATTCGACCTGTTCTAAAAAGTCACTTGGAAGAAGCGCAGGCAGCAAAGGCACGCTATAATGATTGTGGTACAACCCTGCGAGAATTACATCCGAGAGATCGTGTCATGGTTTTGGTTCCAACCTCTCACTCGAAATTACTTGCCCATTGACAAGGACCTTATGAAATTAAGGAGAGGAAAGGGCTTGTTGATTATTAGGTAAAACAACCCATTCGTCGACTGAGCGGGTGGGTTTATCATGTAAATTTGCTGAAGCCATGGAAGGAGAGGGATTCTGATCCCTAACCCCGCTCATTCTTTGCTCAGACAGCCTTAATTTTGGAGCAGATTTAAATTCCAGACAGAGATGGGAGCTTGAATCAGCTATTCTGTCCGTCCCAGAGGTGCTGAGTGAGAAACCCGGGACGACCTCTCTGATTGCACATGACATGAACCAGGTTTCCATCCAAGGAGTTTTTGCGAAAAAATATTTAGCGCTTCAAATTTTAGCTGCTGGAAATACTAATTATCGATAAAATGCTGTACATGTCAACATAATATTTTTCCGTTTAACTTTAGCGCATAAATTCCATATCGATACTTCAGATGTCGCAAAAATTACATTGGAAACACTTTTTGTTGGGAAAAAAAGGGCTTTAACGCAAATAAATGTGTCACATGATACATTTTCATCACGTGCAATCAAAACGAGAATAGCGGAGCGGTTCGCATGGTCTGATGAAGAGACTCGTTATTTCTCGTGATGAGCCAATGCAGTAGCGGATAGGCTGGGTCTCCTGCTACTAAAAGGGGTACCTGAACTCCTTCCACATCAACTGTAGCCTGGGGTGTCTCTCAGGATGTCTAAATAATACAAAAACCGCAAAGGTAATTTACTGTGCCAGTCAAAATATTTAATAAACCGTGTGTTTCATTATCTAAACATTTTTTTCTTATTATGAAATGGCAGATGTTTTAGCATATATGAGAAATTCTCTCATTAATATTAACTAGTTTTTTTTTTTTTTGATTAAACATCGTTATTTTGTATTAATTCAAATTTCAGTTTTAATTAAAAACCTTAAGGGAAGCAGGTTACAGTACTAATTCAGTTGTCATCGCACTGAGAAGGGATGTTGAAAGGAGGCTCACCTATACAGATCCGATGCTGCATACACAGCTGCATCATGGGGACTTCCAGGAGTGCCAACGCAAATGTCTCGTTTCATGCACCTGTCATCAACAAGGGCCTGGAGAACAATAGATGGCCACCCTTTGCGATTAATGTAATCGCGGTAGCCTTCCGTCGGGGGAAGAATAGGCACATGCGTGCCATCCGGCGCACCGTAAATCTGTGGCACAAGATGCACCAAGGAATTGCGGTATGCAATTTCATTGGCCTCCGCTACAGTCGGAAGTCTGGTATAACGCCGCATTAATTTTTCTTTAATAGCGGTGCACACAGCATATACACATCGATGGACGGTAGTTTTACTAACCCTGAAAGTTTCTCCGACTACTCTATACTCGGCGCAGGTTGCCAGCTTGTAAAGGGCGATGGCAATCCGCTTTTGGGTTGGAACCGGTGGTCGGTGACAACCTGTGATGACTGATGAATCCACACAACATCTCAAACATCGGCCGTGTCATTCTAAAATTTTGCAGCCAGAGATTTTCTGTGAAGTGTCCCCCCACCACCTCCTTCCAGAAGGTCTTATTCCATCGTCTCTCCCATACCCGTGGGTTTCGTCCCACTGGGGTACTTTCTTCGAGCTCTAGGGCTTTCAGACAAGCAACTGCTTCATTCTGCTGTCGTCTTCGGATATTATGTACAATTCCAATTATTAGTGAAACTGAAATAACAGTAAGCTGGCAAATAAAAAAAAAAACTGAATAATCTCTCAATTTCTTTGTTTCTTTGTTTAGTGGAGGGGGTGTAACGTGGAAAACAAAAGGTAAATAATTTGCGACATACACACAATTATGTATGGAAACGGCTCAAGGGCAGATTTTTTTTCGTGATACAACAAAACTTATGCGACAGTTCGTTTTGGATTGGATGACGTCATTACGCACACCATTTTATCGATAAAAAGCCAGTTGGATGGAAACAGGCTGGAGACAGCAAATTTCACACATTTTTTTTACGTATATTCTGCTTGTCGATAACAAAACGTCGCAAAAAACTTGATGGAAACTTGGCTATGGTGACAGCACTGGGGGTTATTGTTAGAGAGCGACCCTTTCGACTTCCCGAGGCAAAGAAAGTAGAAGTGAAGCTTGAAATCAAGCATATGCTGGAACTAGGAGAAATAGAGGAAAGTTATAGTCACTGGTCCAGTCTGATCGTCTTGGTTAGTAAGCCTAATGGGAGTTGGAGGTTTTGCAATGACTTCCGTCAGCTTAAGCAAGTCTCCCAATTTGACACTTATCCAATGCCTTGAGTGAACGACCTCGTTGAAAGGCTTGGTCAAGCAAAGTTTTTGACTACACTTGACATGACTAAGGGGTACTGGCAAATTCCTTTAACAGCCTCCGTTAAGGTTAAGACTGCATTTATCACCCCTAGCAGACATTGGCAGTATCGTGTCCTTCCATTCGGGTTAGACGGGCCTCCTGCGACTTTCCAACGTCTGGTGGACAAAGTGCTCCAACCCCATAATGCGTATAATGCTGCATATCTGGATGACGTTTTCATCTGTTCCAGCACATGGAAGGATCACGTACAGTAGGTAAAAGCGGTATTGCTGATGCTAGCCAAAAGCGGGCTTCGAATCAATCCTAAGAAGTGTTTCTTTGGATTGAAAGAGGCAAAATATTTAGGCTACCTAGTGGGTCGGGGTACCGTCAAACTACAATGTCCAAAGGTAGATGCCATTCTGAAATGGCCCTTTTCGAGAACCAAGCGGCAGGTCCAAGCATTTCTCGGATTAACCGGGTGCTACCGCTGGTTCGAACCTCAGATTTCAGAGAGAGCAGCTCAAAGAAGACAAAGAAGAGGGCTCGCAACAATGTGGTATGGACAGATAAGACGGACGCTGCATTCTGTGACTTCAACCAGGCCCTTACTTCAACTCCTGTTTTGAAAGCACCTCATTTTTCTCTCCCTTTCATCCTCCAAATGGATACTTCGGACACAGGCCTGGGTGCCGTGCTGAGCCAGAGCGTCGATGGTGTTGAACAACCCGCTATGTTCCTGAGCTGGAAACAGCTGGATCGGGAGACCAGGTATGCAGCACTGGAAAGAGAGGCACTGGCGATTAAGTGGGCTATTACGCAGTTGAGGTACTACCTCCTGGGTCGTGAGTTAATTTTTGCAGCCAGGATATAATATACGAGTGGCTGCCCCAAACATGGTCCAAAGTTATGTTCTCTGATGAAAGTAAATTTTGCATTTCCTTTGGAAATCAAGGTCACAGAGTCTGGAAGAAGAGAGGAGAGGCACAGAATCCACGTTGCTTGAGGTCCAGTGTAAAGTTTCCACAATCAGTGATGTTTTGGGGTGCCATGTCATCTGCTGGTGTTGGTCCATTGTGTTTTCTGAGGTCCAAGGTCAACGCAGCCGTCTACCAGGAAGTTTTAGAGCACTTCATGCTTCCTGCTGCTGACGAACTTTATGGAGATGCAGATTTCATTTTCCAACAGGACCTGGCACCTGCATAAAGTGCCAAAACTACCAGTACCTGGTTTAAGGACCATGGTATCCCTGTTCTTGATTGGCCAGCAAACTCGCCTGACCTTAACCCGCTAGAAAATCTATGGGGTATTGTGAAGAGGAAGATGCAATACGCCAGACCCAACAATTCAGAAGAGCTGAAGGTCATTATCAGAGCAACATGGGTTCTCAAACACCTGAGCAGTGCCACAGACTGATCGACTCCATGCCACGCTGCATTGCTGCAGTAATCCAGGCCAAAGGAGTCCCAACTAAATATTGAGTGCTGTACATGCTCATACTTTTCATGTGCATACCTTTCAGTTGGCCAACATTTCTAAAAATCCTTTTTTTGCATTGGTCTTAATTGATATTCTAATTTTCCGAGATACTGAATTCATTAGTTGTCAGTTATAATCATCAAAATTAAAACAAATAAACATTTGAAATACATCAGTATGTGTGTAATGAATGAATCTAATATACAAGTTTCACTTTGAGAATGGAATTACTGAAATAAATCAACTTTGTCATGATATTCCAATTTTATGACCGGCACCTGTATATATGAACGCACAATAGTTGTAACTTAGTAATGAACAAACATGATATTTATGTTTCTTCTTTAAAATAACATTGAATTGCAAACACTGAACTTAACTCTGACATAATGGAATCGCAAGTAACTCTGTTTTAATGTGCTGCACCATGCCACCCGCTGCACACCAGCTGTTTGGTTTAAACACCCATATTCCCAATTCTGCTGTATGCAAATTTGAATGGCTCTGCCTTTCTTACATTGCTGACCCCAAATATGCAATGCATATTTGTTTCTTTGAAAGGCAGAGACATCAGTTAAGTTTCATATTGCTCCTCATTGCTCTCTTCTAGGATTTTGGAAGTGCAATCAAACGGTTAACTGAGCAAGTGTAAATCTTATCCTTTACCCTTACCTCTGCAACTCTGAAGTGTCTGTCTTGACAGGGAAAGGTCTTGACCACTCGACCAATCAACCAGAGGGGAATCTGGGAAGCTGGTGATCAATAATCATAAGTACACTCCCCACAATAATGTCCACTGAATGTTTATTCCACTTCCACGCCACCTGTGGTAATGAACTTTCTAGTCACCCCTTCAGTAATACTTTAAATTTGGAGTAACTGGGTCTATATCCACTACATTGGAGGACACATATCCTAAAGGTTTACTATTCAAAATCCCCTCTACCTCAATGAGTATGGTCTGGAGTACATCCTCCGTCACGGCTTGCAAACCAATTACAGTGCGGAGTGCTTGTTTTACCAATTGTATCTTACTTTCCCATGCACCAACAAAATGAGAAGCACTTGGTTGGTTAAACCAAAATATATTTTTTTGTTTAGCTAAATATGGCTGCAAATCAGGGTTTAGACTTGCAAAGGCTTCTCTAAGATCTCGCTCCTCACCATGAAAGTTTGTACCCTGATCAGACAATAGTTTATACAGGGTACCTCTTCATGCAATAAACCTTCTTAACGCCATCAAAAAGGTATCGGTATCAACACTTGTAATAAGGTCTAATTCAGGGGTGCCCACACTTTTTCGGTTTGTGAGCTACTCTTAAAATGACCAGGTCAAAATGATCTACCTACATTAAAAATTATATACAGGTATATACTAGCAAAATACCCGCGCTTTGCAACGGCGAAGTACTGCCTTAAAATCTTTATTAAGAAGAAAATTACACCTTTTTAAACTGAGGGAAAATATACCAATAATTATTTGTTAAGGATCTCTTTGTATACCACATTGTCAGTTCGGTCCTCCGGTTGTAATATGACCAAGCTGTGCACTGAGCTTACTCTTGAGCATGCAACACACACTTGGCCATGTGAAAAGTAATCTTGCCTCAAATCAATATGAACCTTTTGTAGGGTCTGTCCCTGAGACTTATTAATTGTCATCGGGAAGCAGACCCTTACTGGAAATTGGAAGCATTTAAATTGAAATGGGAGATCAGAGGGCATAACAGGGATGCAAGGAATAAATACTCTCTCCCCTGAGCCACTGCCAATAATAGTTGCCTCAATTAGGTTCTTTTGCAGACACGTGACCGGAAGTCTCGTGCCGTTACAAAGTTTCAGTGGCTGTAACTTTCTCAGGAACATTATTGGTGCCCACCCCTTCAAAATGAGATTATGCTCAGGAGTGCCTGGAGGATTCAGAGTGTGGAGAAACTCGTATATACATATATATATACATATATATATATATATATATATATATATATATATATATATTATACATACATATATACATACATATATATATATATACATACATATATATATATATATATATGTATATATATATATATATATATATATATATATATATATATATATATATATATATATATATGTATATATATGTATATATATATATATATGTATATATATGTATATATATATATATATATATATATATATATATATATATATATATATATATATACATACAGTGGAACCTCGGTTTACGAGTAACTTGGTTTACGAGTGTTTTGCAAGACGAGCAAAAAATGTTAATAAATTTTGACTTGATAAACGAGCGATGTCTTGCAATACGAGTAGTATGGATACACTTTGTCTGCTGAGCGTCATCTGATCACAACTGAGCTGATGGTTCTTTTCTCTCTCTCCTTATCTCACTCGCTTGCTTGCCCAGCGCGTCTCTCTCTCTCTCTCTCTCTCCTTATCTCGCTCGCGCCCAGCGTGTCTCTCTCTCTCTCCTTATCTCGCTCGCTCGCCCAGCGTGTGTCTCTCTCTCTCTCTCTGGCAATAGTCTCCTATTCTCCGTCTGAGTCTGTGTGCCTCACTCATATAGTCAACATCCGTACGAGCGTATACTGTTTACTACAGCATTGTGACTGTGTGTGTGTGCGCTGTGAAGTGCGAGTCCCCATCTTGCTCCCCAAAACACAAAGCTGAGTCTCAGTACTTTAACACCACCAGCTTTATTCAGCTTGAAACAGCAACAGCGCTGTTATTTATTGTAGCGGGATCTTTATAATGTTCCTTTTATGACCCATTGACGACAGGCACTTATAGCATGTCTGCGATCTTCATGGATACGCTTATACGGCGAACTGCTACAGCGCTGGGAGACTGCGATTGCTTTGGGACGCTCTTCCGCGTGTCGTCCCATTGGGTGGAACCCCACATGAGTTTAGAAACTCACACCAGCCATGAAGTGCAGGTTAATTTATATTATGTATTTTACTTTATATTTTGTATTAATCATTTTTATATGAATAGTTTTGGGTTGTGGAACGAATCATTTGAGTTTCCATTATTTCTTATGGGGAAATTCGCTTTGATATACGAGTGCTTTGGATTGTGAGCACGTTTCCAGAACAAATTATGCTCGCAAACCGAGGTTCCACTGTATATATTTACACACTGAATATACTTTACACATAAAATATATGTTGTTGTACCTTGCATAACTGAATAACCTTTATGGCACAATAAGAATTCAATACATTTATGGTCACTACAGTATTGGATTTAATAGTCTTCATGTGGGAAAAGGCTGACTCGCATAAATAATGCAGTCAAGGAGCTTTTGAATTCAGCCGAGTGAAAAATGACGGCCGTCCGATTAACTGCGATTTAAGTTCCCTCTCCTTTCTCTTTCTCATATTGCTTTTCAGAAGGAAGTCAGTTTCGTAGTTTTTATGAACAGTTTGAAAGTGCCTTTCCACATTTTCCTCCTTTGGAATAGCAATGATAGATTGACAGGTCAGACAAACGCACTTCGATTGTGACATTGTGAGAAAAAAAAAATCCTCTTCCAATTCCACATTAAGCCCATACCCTCCCCAAACAATCTTCTTTTAAATCCCTTCTTTAGTCAATATAAATTGGAAGGCTAACTAAATCACAGCCGGAGTTTTGCAGTAGCTCATGCGTTCGTTTGTGCGTGCCAGATGACCAGTGTGTTAGAAGAAAAGAGATCTTAGACTGGCCGCCCTGTATGTCAAACAAGTGGCAAATGCCATAGGGAGGATATATGAAAGACTAACGTTTAAAAAAATTTTTTTTGGAATGCAACGCGATCTACCTGCACTAACTTTGCGATCTACCGGTCAATCGCGGTCAACACATTGGGCACCCCTGGTCTAAACGTAAACATCTAGTGGCAAAAAATTATACCCCATCTCTTTTCATAATGCCTTCCTATTTTGATATGAAAGTGTCCAAAACAGTCCATACCAGTACTATAGAAAGCAAGTTTAAATACTCTAAGGCTAGCAGGTGGCAGGTCTGTCATTTTGGCAATGACAGGTTTAGCCTTCCACTTTCTACAGTCATGACATGTACGTTGGGGTTTCCAAATGGCTCCTCTGCCCCTTAAAATCCAGAAATATCTTCTTAATTCGGCAAAAACCCATTCAGGCCCTGAATGGCATAACTTACTATCACAGTCTTGAATGATCAGTCTGGTGACAGGATGATGAGGCTCTAAAACTATTGGGTGAATAGTGGCAAACTACAATCCTATAGTATGACGCAGTCAACCTCCCATTTAAATAAGTTGACTGGTCTGGTCAAATTCTGGTGATAAATTATGCAAACGGCTTGTTGCAGGCACTGTCCTCTCATTTTTCAACTGCATGTACTCTTGAAGGAAATTGTCTTGTGCTCTTTGGAAAATCTGCAATTCTGCCACTTGGTAGTCTGCTGCTCTCAGTGATCCCTGCGGCTCAGCATCTGCTCTTCTGCTTTGGAGTAGTGATACTGACACCACAGAAGGTGTCTTTACGTTGTTCTGACTTATCTCCAGAGGGTTCAGTAGGTGGTGCATCTGGCCACTCAGATTCAAGCTTAAAAAGGAAAGAAAAGCCTTGGATAAATTGGTTAGGCACAGACAGCTCAGCCAAGGTTTTTCCTCTGGTCAGGTCATCTGCTGGATTGCAGGTAGAGGGTACATATCTCCAGAAACAGCTCTCTGTGAACTCCTGGATCGCCGATATTCTAGTCCCAACAAACACTTTAAATTTACATGACTCTGAGACTATCCTAGACAGTACAGTTGTAGAGTCAGATAAAAGGATTATTTGATGGATCTCTAACGTAAGCTCAGATTTAAGAAGTCTAGCTAGCTGAACTCCATTAAGGGCCACACACAGTTTGAGTCTAGGTATGGTATGCTGGCATTTAGGGGCAACTCTGGACCTGGCCATTATGAAGGAAGGGTATATACTTCTGTGTTTATCTTCTGTGTGCAAGTAAGAAACAGACCCATAGGCCTTTTCTGAGGCATCTCAAAAAACATAAACCTGTCAAGTGGAGGTATGAGTGTAAATACCAGGTGGGGTAGAGCACCTTGGTATAGTTATACTAGTTAAGGTTGGGAGCTCTCCTTCCCAGTGTTGCCAAACATGCAGCAAGTCAATTGGCCGCTTTGTTTCATTCCAGTCCCAATGCTTTTCCCACAGCTGCTGGATGAGCACCTTTGCTCTTGTGGTATAAGGAAGTATGTGTCTGAAGGGGTCAAACTGGCGGGGTAGTACCTTGTATATGTCCTTGTATATGTAGCACATAGTAGGTATGGCCTACTTTAAAGGGCAATAGGAATATCCCAATCCCATTTCAGCCCTGAGGTGAATTCTTGTACACCTGAACAGTTCTGATATAGCCAAACCTCAGCGCCATTTGAACCGGAGTCTCTGGGCAGGTGTTCAGTTATGCTAGGCATGTTACTGGTCCACTGACAAATCTCAAATCCACCAGCAAACAGATGCTTTCTTAATTTGCCTACCAGCTGCCTTGCTGAAATAGGTGAACATAGGCTCTGCAGTAAATTATCTACGTAATTATCTATGTATAAGTACCTGATATTTGAACGCCTCTGTTGCCAACTTAAGCAGAGCAAACTCACTGGAGTCTTGATGGGTGAAATTAGGTATTGATAGTTGTGGTCCTCTGTAGGAGGCCTCCTGCTTGACTATAGTGACCTGCCGCCCCGTCACATAAGGTGATGTTAGACAGGACTGTTAGGTAGAATCTGGTGCTAGACTGGCATGAGCTAGTCTTTGAGGCCTTGGCATCCAAGTGCGGACTGTACACTTTAAATAGGTTGTCTGAAGACATACTGGTCTCTGTCAAAGGGCTTTGAAAGAGGTAGGAAGTGAGAGCTGTAATTGCTGACAAGCTCCTGACAGAAGTGTTGGACTGGTGGGGGCTCATAACTAAAGGCAGATTCTTGATCTGGTAAGGTGGCTTGCTTGTCAGCCACAGGGCTGACCTTGATATCTCTGCCTATGGCACTGTCCGTTCCCTGATTGGAGTATGCCCTTCAAGCTGCGGGTATTGGAGGAGTGCAGGTTGACTGGGTACATGCAGCATTTATTGTTCTTATTCCTAGGTGAAGACCCTGTTTTTTCCTTAATCTGTAGACAGACTTAAGTATGGGTGAAGCTGGCTGACTTTTTATCATTAACTAACATATCTCTTCTTGAGCTGCCCACAAGTGTTTTATTTGCTCTTTCATGAATAGGTTAGACTGATATAGCTGATGATTCTATTTCTCAAGGCTGTGAATAACTAGTTTATAATCTGGTATTAAAGGGTTATCTTCCTCTTCCAGCAAGAGGCACATGTCTCCATTTCCCTCTGTCCACAAGTCAAATGAATTATATAATTGCTTCCCTTCTTCATATAGACTGTTCTGGTTAATGGAAGATGAAACCGTGTGGTCATAGAGGCTGGCTACTGCAAAATTACCCTTTCTTATTTCTAGCTGTCTCTTCCTCCTGCCTGTGTGCTTATGGCGCTGTGCTGGTTACAGAAGGTATTGTGCCTCGACTGTAGTACTGAATTTCAAAATCCCTTAAAAAGATGTTGAGGGCGTGCATTCTCAATCTAAGCCATCTGGCTCGAAGGACCATAAAATGTGAAGTAGGATACTCACTTGACTCAGGACCCCCATTTAGGATGCCGACTTAGGCTGCTCCATTCGCAACAGCATGTTGATTAAACACACAGATGTATCAAGATGGTTTTCTTTGCACCGTCACAAAGGGAACAAAGACCAGCAAGCATGTAATCTTCAGTATTCTTTATTAAATGATCATGCTGCGGTCAAATAACAAGTTTAACAGTGTAGTAATTGGCATCTGGCCGTTTTATCCTTTCAGATATATGTATAAACTCGTAACAGTCGTAACCTAGTCATGAACAAACATAACATTTATATTTCTCCTTTAAATATAACAATGAATAGCAAAAACCAAACTTAACTCTGCAATAATCGAATCGTAAGTAACTTTGTTTTAATGTTCTGTACCATGCCGCCTGCTGCACACCAGCTATTTGGTTTAAACACCCATATGCCCGCTGCATCTGATCCTGTTGTATGTAAATTTTTCACTCTTTTTTGTGTCCAATGGGTGTTAATCCTTTTCAACAAAGCCCTAACATAACTCTGTTTATGTGATGAAAGGTGGTTGCTAGAAAAGTGTAGTATTTTTTCTGCATAATATATCTTGCGATAAACACTTGTAATTAAACCGGTGTGGCTACCTATTTCAATAGAAATGTCAAGGAAATAGATGTGTCCTGGCCGGTACATAATTCATTCATTCATTAATGAATTCATTAACCAAATGGGAGGCCAGAACAATGACATAAGCAAACTGGCCAGTGGGACAGTTGGTGCCCGGCCAGAATGATATAACAGATAGACCAGCAGAAGTCGAGAATCGTTTGGTCCCTCATACACTAGGTGGTAGTGGTCCTGGGTGGTAACCCAGTCAGAACACCTGCAGGGATGCTTGGGAGTTGGAGTCCAGAAGTACATCCCTGTTGGGGACCCTGGGTAGCTTTAGAGGGAGGACCTCCCTACTTTTTCTAGAGCCTGGAAGTGCTTCCCAGAAGTGATGGCACCACTGCCTCACTTCAGTTGAGTCAGAGTGGGTGGGGGGAGGAAGCCAACAATCAACTGGAGGAGAATAGGGGGAAGAACTGATTAACATTTTGATTTATTGTGGCTAATTACTGGAGAAAGGATTCTGGAGAGGTGCTTTTTATGAACACATATCTTTTTTTTTTTTACATCAATGTGTGTTGTATTGCTTTGTGTGCATTTTGGAGCTTACAGGTGACCCTGGTGGTCACAGCACACATACATACACACGCACCCACACACACACATATCTATATATATAATTCACTAAGGGCACGAAAGACACTGAGCGCAAGCAAGACACTGAGGGCACGCAAGACAGTGAGCGCAAGCAAGACAGAGCCCCGACCGCCAACTCTAAGACCATGGGATAAACTCGACAGAGCCCCGTCCGCCAACTCTAACCCTCCTACCGTGTTATGGGATACGCACGATAGAGCCACTATGCCAACTGTAACCATCCTCCCGAAATCTAGCGTCGCTCGAGGCACGCAACAACTCACCAAAGACAGCCTCAGTCACTTTCGTCTGTGCAAAAGTCCATATGCACCTCTGAGCCACGTTGACTTTACACCGCACACAAGACAGAGAGCCACGATCGCCAACTCACAGAGCCCCGCTCACCAACTCTAACTAAGGGCAAGCAAGACAGAGAGCCCCGCCCACCAACTCTAAGACCATGGGATATGCACGCATTTAGTGTATAAATGGATATAAATAATTGCATGCAAAGGATTTGCCAAAATCTGTTGTATGTAAACGATACTGTTTAAAACATTATTGTTTTTTTAATCAGAAAACCCGGTTTCCACATCTACCTGTATTAGTTTAAATGGCACTTTTCCACTCGCAATAGGGCGGACGCGCTAACTTATCGTGTCGACTGGGCAACGCAGTGAATGCCGCGTCTATCTATATATGTCTATGTTTTCCGTAGCCTGCTACAGGAAGGTACTCTCTCGACCATTGGCATTGGTTTCGCTCCTTGCTATTTTCGTTATACTGCGACGGTGGTTTCCTAAGCCTTTGTTACACTGAATTCCTTTCTCACCGTTTTTCGTTCCTATTCTTACACTGACGTATGCTATGGCGGGCTTCGGCTAGTATATATAAAATCTCCATAGGTGTGAACTGCAATCTGATTATTTGAGTGGTCACCCACCAGGTAATGCTGTTATAGAGTACCTGTCAAATAATACAAAGAATACACGACATGTGTTTCACCCTATTTGGGGCTCATCAGGGGTACGCATGTCAGTGCTTGAAGCAAAGCCTGAAACGTTGTGCCATGGTGGCTGGTTCGCTTACTTGAAAGGGTGCACTCCAAGTTGTGTGAAAACATTACATGTGAGGTGACAAAGTGTGGAATTTTTATGTGAGAGATTTTCCCAATTCTGCCAGACTGATTTCATTCTAAAAGGGTAAATATAATTTGGTAAATTCATTTTCAGGTTAATTTGTTTAATTGCTCAGTTTGATTTGTTTACATGGCTGTTTAAGTCATGTCGCAGTTTTGACTAGAGTCTATCTCATCTAGCTTAAGGTGCAAGGCAGGAATAAACCTGTAGCAGGGTGAACACACACTAGGGCCAGTTTAGTATCACCAATCCACCTAATATGCCTGTCTTTGGACAGTGGAAGGAAACCCATGCAGACACAGGGAAAATATGCAAGCTCCACACAGGGAGGAACTGCGACGTGAACCCGGGTCACCATACTGTGAAGCAGCAGTGCTACCACTGTACCAGCATGCTGCCACGTGACTGTTCATATATGATTAAAATAACTCTTGTTTGATCTCAAGTTTTAAAAAAACTTAAGTAATCGTTTTAATACAAAGTAAGTCAGAAAGACTTCATTTTAGACATTTTTAGGTCTATACCATGATATACAGTATATACCATTACCTTCCAAAATCTCTTGATGCTACAGCAGCAGTGTAGTGGATGTAGTGCCAGACTGTGTTAGTAAAGAGGGAGATAACTCCTCAAATTAAGCATTCAATTCATAGATCAGTCTACATCCTCATCCTTGCATTGGGTTGTTGGGCTCACCGACTCTTTATGATTGAGTGTGGAGCTTAACTACAGGACACGATTTCAGACTGAAATCATTGTTGCTACAGATCATGAGAAGCCAGTTGAGGTAGTTTATATAAATAGTTAAGATGCTAACAGTACATCCTTAGAAAACATATTAGGAAGGGCCCACAAGGAAATACCCAGGGACACATCCAGGAAACGTGGCCAGGGAATATCTGGGAATTCCCCAGGAGGAGTTGGAAGAAGCAGCTATGAATAGTTTGGCTTGGTCTATCCCGATTCAGTATGTTGCCACTACAATTTTCACCAGGACAAGTAGAATAAAAGAAAAGTGAACTGAAGTGAAGTAAAATGCAATTAAGTTGTAGCATTCTGGATTATTGTCTAATGAAAGTGTGTTTTGTAAGAAAACTGAACTGAGTTCTGTATAATATGCTAATACTGTACATATTAACACTAATGTACACATTGCTTTTTATTTTGTTTGTTTCATTATGTTCTTGGCAATGACATTCATTTTGTGAACAATGCATAATAAAAATAAGTATGTCATTTTTACATGGTATCATTTAAAATCTTATCAAGGGTAACTTCTAAAGATATAAAACTTTAGTTCTACTATTGTACTAGTTGCTGTTGTCACTCATTCATTGAATTAAACAAACCTGTAAACTATAAGCATCAGCTCCTATTTAGAAGTTTTGGTTTACAATGTGAGAAATGTGATATGATATAGTATTTCTGCATTGTACATATCTTTCTGTAGAATATGTGTTTGTCATCAGAATGAGACATTCAGCACTGTAGTGACTTGGTTTTCATCTCTGAAAATGTAGTTAACAATTTGTATATAGCTAACCAATCTAACATCAATTAACTGATAAAATCTTTATGAAGATCCCATTGTTAAATATCTCCACCTCAAGGACTAGATAAAAAATAATTGTTTTTTTTTTTTATTTATTTATTTAAAAGATGAAGAGGATATAATTTCCATTTGTTCATGTTTCTCTTCCATAAAACCCCCAGAGGGAAGTTAAAGGATATGCGGTTTCTTTAACATTCTACTTCCCAGCATTTCTGCAGTGCAAAGCTCCTATTACATTTAGAACATCTTGCAAGGAATCATTAACCTTCTTTGGTAACTTGATGATGAGCTTTGACTTTGAGATCCTATCGATTCCCTTACACAGACAAGCCTTCAGTTATATAATTTTACTAGGATTCCTTAAGTGAGTTAAGAAAGCTTAAGAATACAAATAACCAAATAGAAATATGCAAGTAAATAAGTAAATAAATGCTTTGTAATTTTTTGTTGTTTAATCTTCTGCAGCATAAAGATTAACATTTAAATAATGCAAATAATCTATTTGGGAATAAACTTCATTTTGAAATAAATATCTCTACAAATAAATAAAAGCTGTCAAAGTAAATCAATAAAAATACTATACCATACATACTACTAAAGTACTTGCACAACTGTATACTACAGACGTTTTCATTTTGACTTGCAATTAAAACAAGCACTCCATGTCTGGACAGTTAGCGAGCTTTTGTTTAGTACAGCAGCTCACATTTTTAACTAAAAAAAAAACAAATAAGAAAGAATTTGCCCTTGCTGCTTAGTAAACAATAATCAATCTGTTAGCTTAAGAGCCAAAAGAATAGATTTTATATCTAAACTTCTTAAGCAAGGTTAGCTTGTGACATGTAATTATGAACCTGCAGAATTTAATTTTGTTAGTAAAAAATGAACAGTCAAACCTGTGATCTACAGTTTAATTAAAAAAATAACACTTTATTATAGAACATAAGGCTTCTACATGGCTGGTTATGCATAATGTATAGTGTAAAAAAAAAAATTAAAGGACAAAGAAAACAAATCCGTATTGGAATTGGCCAGTTCTTGTAATGTGAAATCGGTGATCGATATCTACCCTAAAAAACCTGATCAAAGCATTCTTACTTCTAACCTACGTGAGGATTATGTTACTGGTTGTGTGCGGCACCCTACTCACACTGCACAGTCTTTCCTAATCTCACCATTAAACTGATAACAATTGTCATAGCTAGGCACCCTTTGCTACTACCTTTTGCCTGGGAAGTGCTGTGGTCTTACGGCAGCACTTCATATCTTCTTCTTAATATTAGTAAGTGGTCAGGCATATACAGTCCAGGCTCTGTTGCCCGCACTCTAGAGTATAAGAAAACTTTTCTCCTATCCTTACAACATGTTACTTTCAAACCTTTGCTTTCACCAGTTTCTCACAATGGCATTCAGGTGTGCTTTTCATAGGTTTAGTTGAAACTTATGCCGGATTTAACAAAATAAAATTTTGAATATTGCGCATAATTACTTCACCACCTAAATGCTTTGCAACATACTTCTATACTTTTTCTTTAACACAAAACAGACATATTTATATTAACTACCTTAGAATTACTAATAAAATGTAAAAATACACATACCTTTTACAACTCCACACTTAACAGTACTATCAAGTCAAGTCAAGTTTGGGAGCATACACTGGTACAGCACATTGTTGCACCCACTATATGATGAAACACCTCGGGATCCTGGTTAGCAACCCCCACATACAGATGCGGTCCACTCTCTGGAAATGACACTCTATCTGCCGCAGCCAGGTGTTACATGGGCGATCCCTTGGCCTGGTCCAGCCACTCAGGTCCCCAACAATGAGGATCTTATGAGCTGGATCAACCTCGTGCAGAAATGCGCCACAAGTCCTTAGTGCTATAACTAACGCTCCCTCACAATGCAGGTAATGTGCCTCATTCGGGACTCCATGAGCAACCGCTCATTAGACACAAAGTCAAACCAATGGTACCCAAGGATTTTCCAGAGAGATACAGTATCAAAGGATACTCTCAGGTCACTGGATAGCGTCCATGTCTCGCAACCATATAGCAAGACAGGAAGCACAAGGACTCTAAAGACTTGGATCTTCGTCCTTTTGCATAGATATCTGGAGCGCCACACACCCCTTTCCAGCGAACCTCATGACCCCCCATGCTCTTCCAATCCATCTACTGAATTCATAGGAAGTGTCACCAGAGACATGAATGTCACTGCCAAGGTAAGTACTGTAAACCTCTCGACAAGGTTGACACTCTCTCCGCAGACAGACACACTGCTGATGGCTGTGCCCAAGAGGTCATTAAATGAGTACTATTTCTATGTCTACAACTATGTCTACCTTTTTTCAGAAGGTCAGCATCTGGGACCAAATTACATGCTTTCACCATGCACAAATGCATTCAAATATTTCAGAAGGAGTGTTGTGTTAAAGCAAACCATTCTTGAAAAAAGGCAACAAAAAAAAGAGACTGTTAATGACCGTAAAGCATGAAGTGACAACCAGTAGCGGAAAGCCTAATGAAGGGATGAGTGCAAATTTGAATTTTTTACTTCAAAAAGTCATTAGTACAGCAGTAAAAAAAGTTGGCAAGAGGTACCTCAATGCTTGCCTACAACCTTTTGTGAAGCATGGTAGTGGCACCATTGTGTTTGTGGGTACAAGTCAGCCAACAGTGTAGGATATCTGGTCAAAACCTAAAGTCTAATGACTGCTGAAAAACAAAGATTGTGATTCATTATACTGCATCTTTGAGAAAATGCTTTATAGGCGATAACTTCAACATAATGACCTCAAACACATTGTAAAGACAATTAAGTCCTAATTGGAGTGAAAGTCTGCAGGAAGAACACTAATAGTTTGGACACCTCTGAGCCACAACCTTCAAAGTAACTGAAGCTGCGCAGGACATCTTGAACAGAAACAAAACCAAAAATCACCCAGAATCAAAAGAAGTGTAATAGTAAATCTGCTAATATGGCAAGCCAAATTAACATTTAGAGATATCTCAAAATGAATTTTAAGATATCTGGAAATGCATTTTAGATATCTCAAATTGAATTACAGATATCTAAAAATGCATCTATTTTAAGATATCTAAAAAGGACTTTAGATATCTTAAATGCAATTCGTGATATCTCAAAATAGGTTCCTGTGCATTTCAAGATATCTCAAAATCACTTCCTGTAAGATTTCTAATTCTTTCAATGGGACTTCCTGTCTATTGTAAGATATCTCAAAATGTATTTAAGATATTTTGAAATGCACAGGACGTTATTTTAAGATATCTCGAAATGTATTTGAGATATCTTAAAATGTCCTGGAAGTTATGCTGAGATATCTGGAAATGCATTTCAGATATCTCAAAATTAATTTGAGATATCTTAAAATGAGTGGGAAGTTATTTTAGGATAGCTAGAAATATAATTAAGATATCTGAAAAAGCATTTAAGATAACTTAAAATTCACTGCTGTTTGAGATATCTAAAATAAATTTTTAGATTTCTAAAATTAATTTCATGATATCTTAAAATGGGTCTCTGCTCCATTTCAGATATCTAACAATGTATTTCAAGATATCTCAAATTGTATTTCAAGATATCTAAAATGCATTTTAAGATATCTTTAAAAGGACACAATTATTTCAAAATATCTCAATAGCATTTTCAGATATCTAAAAAACAATTTAATATATCTGAAATATATTTCCACATATCTCAACATCACTTCCTGCTCATTTCAAGGTATCTCAAATACATTTTAAAATAATAAACAAGAAGTCCCATTGAAATAATTGGCAGTTTTACAGGAAATGATTTTGAGATATCTTGAAATGCATTTAAGATACCTGAAAATTCATTTGAGACATTTGAATTAGACAATTATTTTGAGATATTTGAAAATGTATTTGAGATATCTTGAAATGCTTTTAAATTATATCTCAAAATGTATTGCAGATATCTTAAACTGTGAAGGAAATTATTTTAAGATATCTCAAAGTGAGTTTCAGACATCTTAAAAAGTAAATTTCATTTTAAGATATCTGAAATTCATTTTGAGATATCTCTAAATGTTAATTTGGCTTGCCATTCTGCTAACAAACTTGGAAAACATTATAGAAAAGTGTACAAAAGTGAATTGCTTCAGTTCTGAATTCTAAGTGAGGCCACAAAAAAATTCAGACCACCATACTTGTAAAAGTACACGGCATTCTTGCCGATTTTTATTGTGTCAAGGTTTATTTGTGCTTATTCTAATATTATATAGTGCTTTCACAAGGAAATAAACATTTACTATCTTGATTATTAATTAAAAAAAAATCAGGTGTCAAAATATGTTGACATAGTGCTATCTACTGTAGATAGATAGATAGATAGATCTACATACTGTACATATACTGATGTGTGTGAACACTGACAAGCACCACAGTTTTACCCCTTAAAGTCCCGATTGTACCAACCTCACCTTTCTACCTTTTCATATTCAACGCACGCATTTCAACAGCCTAGTAGGGACAATAATCAAACAAATGACAACACTGTACAAAGTACGATCACTGCTCAGTGTATATCTAAATCTTCGTGAATAAAAACAACTCGATATGAAGTCCCGGTCATTACGGTGGTCATTCTTAGACTTTCAATGAACGATTGCTCGCGTTATGTTTTTGTCATTGTGAAACTTATTGCGCATAACTACCACCTAAATGTTATGCAGCATACTTCCACACCTTTGCATAAATAATTAATTTAATAAAATTAAAACTGTAAAATATATAGCACCAAGCTATGTGTATGACGGGTGACAAATTACATTTATTACGGTGTGCTTTTCCGGGCTAATCTCTTTCCTTTTCTGCATTACAGCATTTACATTTCAAAATATAACATCGTAGATATAACATTTTGCAAAAAGACAGTGAAGAAACTTTGCGTTTGCGAAACAGGTGAAGCGCCCAGTCTCTCAACCGCACCAGCTCTCCTTTTCTCGAGCCTTTTTTTCTCCTCACCTCAGTGAATTTTCTGGATTGATCTCGCGTTTTTTGTTAATCTCTCCTTCTTTCCCCCACTCTCTCTCTCTCTCTTACTCCCTCTGGCTCCAGTCTGTCGCCTTGAAACGCTGGCACGTCTGCGGGTCGGCACTCAGTAGAAGAGTACAAGGCGCCGCAGTGTCGAGTCGGGCTGCTTTTGCGTTCCGTGTTGTGAGCTTTTGAGTACCGCGCCGAGCCGAGCTGCGCCGTTCAGCCCCTCTCTGCAGACGACCAGCGAGACGCGTCAGTATACTAACTCTTTACAGCCATTAGCGGTCTCTCCACACGGTGCCCACGATAATGTCTTCTTTCTGCCAGTTAGCCTAACCAAAGCAGCTGCTTTGAAACAATGGTAAGTCCCTCCTCGGTGCAGGATCACTGGCTAGCCTAGCCAGATATACATGCTCAGATAATTGTATAGGTGGGGGTTAGCAGACTGGGTAGATTTTTCCCATTTAATTTGCAAAATCCTTTTGTAAACACGAACTACTTTATTTTATAAAGTCATTAAAAATGAATGTGTAATCCAGCTGCCGATGTAAAATGCCAGTTGGCGAATTTAGCTGCAATATAAAGACATGTTGGTAAGTACCAGTTTCATGTCCACCGGCAAACTGTTTCACGAACATGATCAGTTCTCCTTCTTTCAGCTTTAGACGTTTAATTTTAATTAACTCCATGTTCAATTTTTACCCATCCTGGGCATACTTAGAACATAACTATGTGGCTGCAGGCATGACAGGTATGTGTGGGGAGCATGGGGTAAGATTGTAAATAGGAGCATGCAGGGCAAATTCAATGAAGTAAAACCTTAACTCAGTTACACGATCTACAAGGATCCCTACTGCCCTGTCACATTGTTAATAATTACAGCACTTCACCCAGATTCATGATCACAGCACAATGGTAAATGACGTAGAACCCACAGTCAGAACAAAAAACAACTTACCAGCATCTTACCATAAAAGCATGTCCCTTTGGTTCCCCCCTAAACCTAATAAGTGCTTTGACACTTTAAACTGAAGCCAGTTTCAGTGATGTTCAGCAATTACATTATTTTGCTTAATTATCAGATGCACAAAGGCTAGTGGGTCAATTCAGATAAATTTGAACTTGAAAAGGTGTGTTATATTATAAACTGTTGCTTAGGTAGGCATAAGAAGATAGTAGATGAGTATCAGGGAAACCCACATAAACATGCTGAACATTCAAACGTCACACAGACAGTGATTGGAAAGATTCAAACAAGATTTCCTGTACTTGTAAGGCAGTAATGATATACACTTCATCACTATGCCACCTAGCCATTTTATAATGTATAGAAGAGTACAGAAATGAAAAAAAGACATAGGAGTGTTCATTTCATGATGAAAAATAACTAGTTTGAATCAGAAACATTTTTTCCACTGTATAAGCAGTAGAAAATCTAACCATGAGCAGAAAATAATTTCCTGTAAACAGACTGCAAGGGATAATAACCACGATAAAGCATATGCTCAATTGAAATGAATATATTGGAATGGGAGGTTCAGGTAAAAGATCATCCTAAAACCCTGACATCAAATAGCAATCTTTTTTAAACAATACAGCATATGGATACTGCATCTTCAATAACAATGTGCTTATTGAAAGGCATTGGTCCAACGTAAATAGACAAGGATGAGAGATTTAAAGTCATGATGAAATCGCTGGATCATAGTGCTGTAAGAAAAATTTCACACTTTCCTGAAATTTTAAAAATGCAGAGTAAGTGCTGTGAGACAATATTCACAGTTTACTATTAAAGCCAACTTATGGTAAAGCTGCATATGAGACCGACATTAAACTTAATCAGTTATGAGTGGTGGTTAGTGGCAAATGTTTGTAAAAATCACACAAGAGAAATGATTATCTATTGCCTGAGAGAGGCACTAGAAATCTGTACATTAAAAGAAGGCCAGCATGTGGCAAGGAAAGAATATTTAAGTTGAGAGTTGCCCTTGATTAGTTTCTGTTAAAACTATGCTGACACTTTGCTGTACAAATAGCATGTGTCCTAAGTGAATGGGAGGTTAACTATTGATAAAATGGCTAGTGTTGATTAACATGGAGTATACAAAATAATAATGGCTGTCTAAGTTAATGGTGCAGTTTTGGCAGCCTGTTTCCTATCTTTGTGGAAGTATTACTGTTCATCTTCCTGACTGCTCCCACAGTGATTAGATACAGTCTAATCCTATAATCTAAAGGTTGACTTATGTTCATCCTTCAAGTTTTTTGCAGAGAATGTAGCATGAACTTTATGCAAAATCAAAATATGTTGAGAAACAATCACTTTTCCTATGCAAAATGTCTCGAGAGCACACAAACTGCAACTCATTCTCTAGTACACACTCCCCATCAGCAGGCACCTTCAGTATCCATCTTCCTACACCTTTGAGTAGCGCATATGACAACAAAGCATTGCTACAACACAGCTCTAAAAGACATAAGGGGTGTACAGCACTTTTTTTGTAATGTAACATTATCAAATATTATCAACCTAGGAACAAGGTGAGACCCAGCCATGGATACTAGCCTGTATCAGGGGCTTACTCATACTGGGTCTATTTAAAGTTTCCAATCCACATATCTTTGAGGATGTCAGATTAAAACCAGAGTACAAGGAGGGCACGGAGGAAACTCTACACAGACATACTTCAGATGTAGGATTTGAAGAAAAGTGTTGCTTTTGTCTGTTGCATGAAGTGAGCACCTAAGAGTGTACTCTGGTGACAGTGGTGTCTGTTTCTTCTTTTTTAATATTTGAGATATCTTGTATTTTAGTAATTTACTGTAGGTGCAAATGCCTAAAGAATACTGAAAAGATAAAGAGGAAACAAAAGGGAGAGAAAAAATTCAAAGATAGAGAAAAAAATATTAAAAGACCTTCAAAATCTAAAGCAATGTAAAGTTCTCGGTACAGTCTGCCACATATTGAGGTTGAGGAATCAGATTAAGGCCTTGATCATCTGAAATCTCCTGATGAAGCATCAAATCTAGATCCCAGTGAAGGTGGCAGTATGGCTGCTGATGCAGCAAATCTTAACCAGGGAGGGCCTTGTCTCCATCACCATCCATCATAAACACCATCTGTACTTCAACAGCATTGACACAAACTGTTCTTTTAGCATTATATAGCCAAAGTGTGGAAGATTTCATGGACAAAGTTTCTAAGCTGAGGTCAGCTACTGGGCAATATTAAGTAATACCTGTAACTAACCCATGGGCAGCACGGTGGCGCAGTGGTAGTGCTGCTGCCTCACAATAAGGAGACCTGGGTTCACTTCCCAGGTCCTCCCTGTGTGGAGTTTGCATGTTCTCCCCTTGTCTGTGTGGGTTTCCTCCCACAGTCCAAAGACATGCAGGTTAGGTGCATTGGTGATCCTAAATTGTGCTTGGTGTGTATGTGTTTGTGTGTGTGCCCTACAGTGGGCTGGCGCCCTGCCCAGGATTTGTTCCTGTCTTGCGCCCTGTGCTGGCTGGGATTGGCTCCAGTGGACTACCGTGACCCTGTGTTAGGATTTAGTGGGTTGGATAATGACTGACTGACTGTAACTAACCCTCAGCCATTAGCCGAAGAACAATACAATGCAGCACATTCCCTAATCCCAGCATGGTGGGACTTGTGATATAGGCATAGCCATATGGAAAATGTGCTTTAGCTGTCATCATAAATCATCAGATGGCATCAGACTTTCACCAGCTTTGCTACATTATGATAGCTGTATGTGTTATAATAGGCTATGACGACTGAAAGTGTTGTATGTCCTTGTGTTAGGGCAGAGGGTCCATAATGGGTTAGTATGGATGCTAGGCAGGCCATCATCATTATCTTTTTTATAGAGTTGTTTTGTTTCTTTAATTAGTGATTAAAATACTTAGTTTTCATTCCTTTCCACTCCTTATATATTCAAGAAAAAAATGCACCATTCACCATCCAAAAACATGAGGGAATTTGTTTTATATATTATGGACTTTAATGTTTCCACAATTCTTAAAAGAAATAAATAAAGATTATATAAATCAAACATACACAGAAAAACTTTACAAATTACCACCAAACTGTACAGGTGGTGTGTATGTGTGTGAAAGAGAGTAAAGTTAGGTTGCGATGTGTTGGCACTTATTCTCATCTCTATCTAATCCTACTTTTGCTTTTTCTTTCTTTTGATAAGTAAACAATAACACCATGGTGTTATCTAAAAAGAGTACAAGCTCTTTTTTTTTTTTAGAAAAGTGTAATTTTCATTCACAGTGTGTGTTTGTTACTTTGTTTTGCTTTTGTCCTAGAAACAATAGGTGCCTGATTCTGTGCTTATTTATATATTTTATCTTGTTTGTTTATTGAATTACAATATCATGTGTCCTTTATGTTACTTTTTGCAATGTTATTTTATCTTTTGGGCTGGGGTTAACAAAGTAATACTCTGTATGTCATTGTAAGTGGTTGGTTAAGAGGAATTTAAAGAAACCCACAGAAAAATCGATGGAATGGTACACAAGTGCATCATAAAGTTGTGTGATAACTCTTGAGAGTCTTCAATTTTGGGATGATTAAACTTTTTTCATTGTTCAGTTCAGCTCCTTTTGCCAGTTTTTTTGATGACAGGTTTTTCTCTGCCTAAAAAAGACCTTTACTTCATCTCCTGAGCCATTCATTTTAAACAATTTAATGCAGTCTTCTAAGTCTGGGCTTTATAGATAAGATTTGAGAAGCAGTACTGGGATGACCAACTTATTCTATTAAAACTTTCCTTATATTCCTAGGTCCATTAAATATTCCTGTAAAGGAGGCTAAAGTGCTTTTCATTTGAAAGAGAGTGGTGGGGTATCAAATTCCAAATGAGCACAGGAGGTCACCTAAAAACCAATGCTGAAGATTTTATTTTTCATGCACCCCACTGCAATTCCACCTTATGCAGATAGAAGTTACGGTATAAATTCTTTTACTTTTCTTGCACTATCAGTGCTGAAAAAATTGGACCATGAGACATGTCACTACATACTTAAGGTATTTAATGCATTTATAGCTTTTGGGATGAATATTGGCCTGATATAGCTTAAAGTTGAATTAAGTGGCAATTGATGAAGGAAAGAATCCTTTATGTTCAGTGACATTTAGTCATTTTCAGTCTCTCTCACCGGTCTTGCCAATACTCATTCTCATCCTTCCTTTTGTGTATTAGTGTGCGATAAATCTTACTAAAATTTTCTGCCTGACAGCAAAATGTAATTGTAATCTCAATATAATGTGAGTTTCACATAAAACTCTAAATAAGGACCAGACCTTTGAGAGAGAGAGAAGGGGACACAAGCTCTGTTTTTAAGCTCAGGCTGCTATGCATTCAAGTACAGTATTACCAGTTTGTAACATATAAGATGTTCTGTTTTTTAAACCAATGAACTCCCATTAATCTGTTTAAAAATAATAATTGTAAACAGGATAAGAAATTGAATGCATTTCTTGTTGCCATTTATTGGCTTATTGTTTTAAAAAGATCTAAACATAATGCATGCTCGCAACAAACAAAGATTTAATCTTCTCAAATAAAGCTATTTCCTTAACAATTTGGCCTTGGGTTAACATAAGATGAGTTAAATTGGAATTCTAGTGTGAAAAGGTTACCAACTTTCCAGATTTCCAAAATATTTAGGTACTAATCCAAGCTACCCTGAAACTATTTAAAAAAATTGCTCCAAAAATAACTAGCTTGACAGAACCTTTCATTAAATTTCATTTACTTAGCTTCAATTAGTCAATTAGAACTGATATTTAATAAATAGAAATTTTGAAAGTCTTTTGTTTTTAAGATGCAGTGTCACACCCCCCCCCCCTTTATTTCTGTAGGCAACAAATGTGCTAAAAAAAAAAGGGAACTCCAACAGCAAAAACCCTGTGCTGCTAACTTTCTTTTAAGCTTAACTCTCAGATATTCAAGAGTGTAACTGTTTCATGCAGATAGAAACCTAAAACAATATTAATTCTATCGAAGGCTACATTTAAGGTAGGGTATCACCAAGCAGAGACTGTAATAAACAATGATCTGTAACTCACCACACAGGACAGGGATCACAATACATTTATGTCCAGAAAAGAAACTGAATGCCATCAGCCAAGTACATATTAAAGACATACCAAAAGGATTAAAGGAGAATAATATTTAAAATCCAAGCAAGTCTTAGTCCTTGGAAGCACAATGCCTATACCTTTCGTAATTAGTTGGATAAAGTGGTAGCTTGCTGCAGTTAGAAAATTGATTTTATCAATACATTATTGATATTGATATGAATAAATGATTGTTATTTTATCAATTACGTTATTAATATTTTAACTTTTCAAATAATATCAGTAAGGAGGTGTAATAATAGTTGGAACTTCAGCCCAAATTAAAAAAATACAAATGAGCAATCCAAAAATATAGAATCACACATGTGTGGTAAAGGAGCATTTTGAGGGCTCCACGCAGGTAAATATATGGTTAACCAAGAAGGGAGTGACACATTTACTAATGACTTTTTCCTGTATGGCTTTAGACAGAAGGAAGAAACCATTGAAGACCTCTGATGTCATTTACACTCCATCTTCAAAAGTCCCCTCCCTTCTTCCCAGCCTGCTATAAAAGAGCAACGCAAACCAGAAGTATGTGTTCATATGGAGCAGTATTGTATCCTCAGGAGCAACTTAAACACAACCACAATAATGGACCATGATGATCACTTGTCCTTAAACAGAACATAAGCCTGTCATTCAACTTGGATTACATTCTGGTCCCCAACCCTTAACCTTTGTCCCTCTGTATTTTGTTGCCATATTAAAACCAGCAGGGATTCCTGGTGCAGCACCGGATGCAGATACAATCACTAAATAAATTTACAAGGGGGAAAATATTTGGTGTTTGCTAGGTAATTCCAAGGCAGCTGTAAAATATAATCTTTTCAGTATATCTCAGTTCTCTCCCAGCATCTCCCTGTAGGAAGAGTATACTATTTTCATAATTTTATGGACCTGCATTTTATTGTAATGGGACTTAAGCATACTGTAATTAACTTTCAAATAACTTAATTTCCTTAGTCTTTCTTCATTTAAAATTCTTACAAATAGGTTTCCTAGATAATATAGAATTGTAAGAGAAGTCTTCTGTTCTTATACGTTGTCACACACGTGTGCATGGGAATCAGCTGAAGGGCCTAAACACTAGTAATTCTACGCCAGGCCAGGGGGTCGCGGAGTGTACTGACTATCTCTCTCAGTCCCTTGCAGACCTTTTCCGGGAAATCCCACCTGTTGCTGGCCCCAAGGATGACGTCACTTCCGGGCACGACAACACCACTCCCAGTTCCTGCACAGATTACGTCATTTCCCTTCCAGGCCTTTAAAACTGCCATCTTGCCTTAGTACAGGCAGTTCTGTTCTGGACTCTGAACTAAGCACATCGTGCTATTTAAAACCAACTTTTGCAGCTGATTCAATTATACTGGTGGCTGCCCCAAATCTTTATGATGTCTCTGACTCATTCTTCTTACAACGTACATCTGTTATCTAATCCTTGTATTCCAATTCAGACTGAAGGAGCAGTAACACATTCTGGCAGCACTGGGTAAAAGGAGGAACCAACCCTGGAGAAGGCTCCAGTCCATTGCAAGACATACTCACATACTGTACATGCCACTACTCACTGTTATGGGTCAATTTAGAGTCACCAGGGTGCTCATATCTAGAATGTGAATAGAAAAAACACATAGACACAGGGAAAATGTGCAAACTCTACACAGACAGTGGTCAGGATTCAAACCCAGGACTCTGTACCAAAGGGACAGGGTAGCCAACTGCTACAACACTGTTCCATATATAGTCTTAAATACTTCTTTTTAATCACACTTAATTTCTTTAAATGTGTACTTTGCTAGTTTGTTGTGGATTTTGATATGATTTGATCAGAAACGGTAAGGCATAACTGGATACATTTAAAGGCAGAAATTTAAAAACATAGGAAACAACACATACAGTAAAATTAACTGCCACTGGGACATTATCTTACAAATTCTTTGAAGATACAGTAAGCAGAAATATCTCATTTTGCTCTAGTACCCATTCTGTAAAAACCATAAAATGAAACAATTTGTTTAATTGACTTGTTGAACATGCATACAGTACCCTTGTGGTACAGTACAAGAAACATGTTTCTTAGAAGTCTCATCAATCCTTCATTATTTACATTTTGCTGCTGATAGATCACGGCATTAATTAAGAAAAATAAGTCAACTGGATATTCATTCCTGAATTGATTGTCATTTTCTAAATAACTACACATTACAAACCAGAATTTTTCTAAGATTTAAAGGTCTTTCGTGTGCAACAAAACATCAGATTGCCGAGTCTCTGATTCCATGGATAATCATTTATTCGTCGGCAATAACTTATTGGTTTATAGTCTCTATTTTATGTAATAAGCTGATTATTAATACAAATTCAAAATGTTCATTTTTATCATATTAAAGGAGGCTAGACCTTATGTTGGGGAAGCATTGGGTACAAGGCTGTGACCTATGTGTGAAAATCATCCAGTCCATGAAAAGTCACAAATACCTACTCTGTGTCTCACAGAGGAAAAATTCATAATAATAACGTAACTTCATATACATTGTGAAGGATGGCCGGCATCCTTACCTGACTGGGACGCCTTAAGGATGAAAGGAGAAGACAACTTATACAAAGCTTTACATCCCTCAGGACACTAGATGGCAGCTAGCCCAGGCTCATATTCCCACATATGGGGGAGGTGCAGGATCAGGGAGTCTCTATGTTGTGGAATTTCCACCTTACCTGGAAGTGCTTGCAGACCATGTAAGTGGAAGAGCGAAAGCACTTCTGGGGTGGCTTAAATAAAAGGAGCTGCTTGCCTTACATCAGGATCCAGAGTCAGAAGGAAGTGGAGAAAGCTTGTGAGGAGGCATGGAGGATGCAGCAACTGAGAGAAGACGAAGGAAAGACAAAGTATTGCCTAATTGCGCTATTAAATTATGCTTGTGCATTGTGGCTGTGATGGTAAACGTTTTAGGGGAGAGTTTACCCCTTGTTGTCCATAACTTATATTAGGGATGTGGGAGGAAACAGGAGCAGTCACAAAAATATTTGGACATGCCACTACTCACTGTTAAGGGTCAATTTAGATGGATAATTTGGATGGACATACACATTTTGCACACAATATCACAAGTCTAAGAACTGAACCCAGACCTGTTGAGATGTGAGGCAGCTGGATTAACTATTGCAACATCAAGCTTCATAGTTATGCATAATGTAATTTAAAATAGCAGTTTGTATTACATTTATTTATTCCTTTAATTAAAAATAACGTTTTCTGGCATTCCATTCAATATTCATTATATATGAATGGAAACTTTCAGGACCTTTTAGCTTCTCTAGAACGCAGTATCTCATACACTCTGACATACAATAGGAGTCTTTAATCTTTCACATTGAAGAAAAAAAAATGAAGATTTAAAAAAAAAATACAACCAATTGTACTGTTCAACAATACGGATTCAAATAAATTAACGTAAAGAATATTTATTATGTACACAAACAAATGTAGAGTAAAATGAATAGGAACTTGAACCAAGCGAACAACTTAAATAACATATTATTTATAACTAAACACATTCAGTCAAATGAAGAAAACAAGCTGCATAGACAGACAGAATGGTGGCCGAAAGCCTATGTCCATATTGACTTTTAAAGATCTATTGTGGCCACAGGTGCCAACTTTTTACATTTATTGAGGGTACGTAGTTCACAGGAGGACGTTAATAGCCTACATACGCATGATGTGCATGTAATCTATCCTACCACGTTCTTTCTCCCCAGTGTTCAAGCCTTGTTGCAGTAATGAGCAGTTTGGTAGGCTGCCACTTTGCATGTATCATTTTTGCCTGAATCTGTACTTTCTGCAGTGTTGCATGGGTCTACCTTAGTTGTGCTGATGACAATACATTTGAACCTCACCACAGACTTATCCACGTTTTCATAATTTTTGCCCTGTTATTGTCCATCACATTTGTTGCAATAAGCTCTCACTAACTAAATGTCACAACCTAATTATGCTTGCATCACAGTGTGCAGTATGGCAATCATGAGACAACACACAATTCAAAGCAGTTATAAAACACTTCTCAATGCATTTTGATGCATCTGTATTCTCTGCTTAGAAACATGATTTCTTTCCTCAATGTGACTACTTTTAATACAAAGTTATATTTCATTTTGAAAAGTAATATGCTTAATTTCATTCTATTATTTTTCATTACTACAATACAACAACAACTGGATGTGCCAGCTGGCAAATTCCATCATCTGTTAGCATATTTTACAAATCTATTGTGCGGAATGCACAAGTAAAATAAATGTATGCCAATATGGTAGCATTTGTGATTAAACTACAGTGAATTTCAGCCTGTCCTCAATCACTACACATAGCATAAAGGTGTCAACATTGCACATGCATCTTACTGCATCATTCTCACAGAACACTTAGAACACTTTTGGACATGGTTAATCCAAAACAAAAATAAAAATAAAAGCTCTGTTAAAGAGGTATGAATAAAAGCTTGATTTTCAAACTTCAACTGCATTTCTTACAGCTGTCACTATCAAACATTTGCTATCTGCATTATTTTCCAGGTACAATTTCATTGGAATAATTACATCTATCCATTCAAATGTGCCTCCAGGGTCAGCATAATGGCGGCAGAGAGATCGCACTGAGATTTCATTAACAGCTTGACCTGCATGTTACGCAAAATGGGTTACATTTGTGTGTGTGTTTTTTATATTAACATTTTTTGTCTATTTCTTTCCAAAATAATCTATATATATTTAATTGTCTATTCTCCCCGAAGTTAATTAATCTGAATTATTTGTTTTATTTATCGTTTTGATCCTGGTGTTCTGTCTTTTTACCTAAAATGTTTTGTGCTGTGCATAATTTTCAGTTCATTGATAAGCCCATATAAAACATTATGTAATAATAATAATAATAATAATAATAATAATAATAATAATACAGTCATAATAAAAGTTCCTACATATGGTACTGTACAGTACTGGAGAGAGAGAGGTTGAACATTTTTGCATGTATATATGTGTGCATTATTGTAAAAAATGTTAAAGAAACAGTTCTTCAAACAATTCAGATAGAGAGAAAAAAAAAGAAAATGATTAATGGTTAACATCGTTCCATCGATGTCTTGCATATTGGAAGGGGCATTCGTGAGGTAACATTATGATAACATTAATAACTGGATTGTGCAGGAGGAGATGATGAAAATATGGCTATTCTTGAAGATGAGTCTGGTGCTAGAGAGTTAGGATTCGATTTTGCTGCTGGAGAGGGCAGGTTTACTACTAGAGTCAATTTCTAGAAGTAGGAATCAAGGGAGGTTTGTATAGAACTTTACTTTTTTTCATCATAAATGGCCATGTAACAGAGGCCCTTATTATCTATAAGGTAATTTTGGTGAACATTGGAATCTTCTTTCTCTAACTTTGCCATCCCTGCTTCAATGACACAAAAAAACATAAGATAACTCTTTTGTCAGACTTTTTTAGTTTGGGAGTTTTTAGGTGCTGTTGTAGTTCCCTAGGTCTTCAATGGTCAGTTCTTCAACAAGGAAGTCGAGTAACTCTACAGCATCATTTTCACTGATGTCTAACTAAAATTAGCTTAGCTTGCCTGCCTTTAGCAATGTTGTCAGCTGTTAAACATATTTGACTGCTTCACTTCGACCCACTGTGGATGAAGTTCTTCCAGAACTTCAAGTTCATCTCATTACCTTGGATATCCCTGACTGCTTGTGAGAAGGACCTTCATAAATAGTAGGTCTTAAAGGAGGCTATAACTCCTTGATGCATTAGCTAAAGTAGTGATGTGGTATTGGGGGAAAGAAATATGACCTTGGGGTGAAGGTCATCTAAAGTGTTTGTATGTCTAGGTATGTTGTCAAGTAAAAGAAGAATCTTGAAAGGAATTTTCTGGGCCAAGCAATAACGCTCAACAACAGAAGCAAAATGGTTCAAAAGCCAATTTTCAAAGATAGCAATGGTAACCCAAGCCTTTGCATTTGCATTTGCATTCCAAATGACAGGAAGAGATTCCTGGGATCCTTTCCCGTGCAACCCTGACTTGGATTAATTGGGTCAGAGAATATTATGTTTTATTATACTAAGTAAATGTCTGAGGGGGTGCCCGACTGCCAAAGTGTTACCAGAGCTGGTACACCACAGAGATGGTAATGAAAAGACGTCCAGAAATGAAAGGAAATAGAGGGAGCCGCAGGGGCAGCAGAGGAGGTTTTCTATTTGCTTATGTAGAAGAGCAGTGGTCACCAGTTAACACAATGACCTTTATATGTACTAAGTGCCCAGAAAGAAAAATAGGCATTGACACCAGCAGATATAAGTTAAAAATCTGGATAAAAGTATACCATGATTTCCCATGATTCCTGAAGGTGGGTGACTCGGCAGTTTTTTGGGATGCCTGGCATCAAAGAATTAGGGATGCCAGGGAAGACAGACATGTGGCCTGAAGCTGGTGAAGTGTAGCCAGGTTTTACATTCCAAGAAAAGTTTTAGCCTTGTGTCCTTGTAGCAAAGTAGACTATGGAAATGACGCTGGAGCTTGGCTGAATGTCACCCAGGAGAGTGTTTAAAGCCATCACACAGCCAAGGTCATAGTTAGTCTAGAGTCTTCAAAAGCCTTTTGACTTTGTTTTGCCTGCTTGTGACTTCCTGTAAGTTAACTGAGACTCTTATTCTCATGACTGAGGCTACTTTCTTTATATTCTACAGCTGTTTACTTCACCTAACATTAAAAAACTGTAATTTTCTTCTTGAGTGCTCAGACCTTTTGTCATTCTGCAGGTTGAGAGAGGAAGTTAGCCCTTTTACGTAAAGGTTACAAGAGAAAGAACTATTTTTTAAAGCATGAGCCCCCTTCAGAATGCATGGAATGCACAGAATACTGGTATTAGACGTGCCTATTCGAGTTGCCTAGCTCTGCTGGAAATAAAAAAAAAACAATTTGCAACTTAGCCTGTAGAAGTAAAGGAATGTGCTTTTAGCTCTCTAAAAAAGTCTTTCATGGTTTTCACTTCAAAAAAGGGATGGTCAGTATATATTGCCAGATTTTATCATGGAAACCAATCTTGGTTAGGTATGATTGTGTTACATTATTTGGAGAAGGGTGATAAACCTTTGCAGATATGAGTTCCAGACAGGAAATAATATATGTTGGATAAGATCCATTTAAACTGGTGTGAGAATGTGGGACTTCTTTTGCAGTAAATAAAACCTTTCAGCTGAGGAAAAACAGAGTATTCCATATATGAGAGTGTTGCCAGTATGTTACAGCCTTTCATTAAAAATGAGTGTATCTCCAGTGTATTGAAACATTATTATCTTCTTATATAATACACTACTGTGGCTGTTCGTTTGTCTGTCCCGGATTTTAAATCACCTGTAGCTCACAAACCATTTGAACTATTGACCTGAAATTTGGTACATGTGCTACGTGACGTCTACTATCCGCTTTCGGGGTGATGATTGACCTCCAAGGTTATTCCTCTTTTTATTTTTATTTTATTTCATTGTAGAATCAACTCTCAGCAGCGGCCAGCATGGCAGCCTTGCGCCGCATGTCTACAGGCGCCATTCTCATCCCCACCACCTTTGCTGTCACTTCCCCTACCTCTTCATATCTTAAATCATTCTTGAGGCAGATTGAAGACTTAAGTGCCAACATAACATAGTAAGTAATTGCAACACAAACACTGACTTAATCAGTTTTAATGCGTAAAGATTCCGATGAAAGAAGAGATGAAGCGTCCCATAAGGGTGGTGATAAGAAGAGCTGCTCAGGAAGCAGCAAGTGCGACAACCTCTGAGCAAACAAATGCTAAACATACAGAGAAAGAGTCTGAAAACTATGAATTCTCAAGTCAAGTGTATTCACTGCACATTATCGTGCAGTGTGCCGTTACTGGTTTTGAAATAATCTCTGTGTGAGTTATTCTGTAACTAGTCTGTATACCTGTTAGTTAACTGAGCGGTTCTGTGAACAACAAGGACCTCTTTGCATCTTCTTTTGTCATCTGCATTGCTGAGCGTAAATATTATTATAGTATCATGCATAATTTAAATGTTAGAATAGACAGGACATAACAGTATATTTCTGCGCTAAAGGAATGGCCATATTTTCACTCCTTGTTAGGCCATGTTAGTGAAACCTGTTTTTTGACCAGCAATGGCAAGTGTAGCACTATAGCTTTACAGTACAAGGAAAAAATAATTCATAAGGATGACAAAATTTTGTGTTGATTGCAAACAAATCAATTATTAAACCAATGACTTTGGAGTGTCTCTTTGTCTTTCTTGAGGCTGTTGGAAATGTAATGTGAATTATTAAGCAAGACTAGGGCAGGCAGCTCAGGAAGACCTCCATTTTTAGTTATTGCTAATAAAGAAAAAGCAATATCTGAACAAAAACTGGTTTGGCCTCAAGGAAGCCTACATCTTCCTTCCATCGAAGAATGTCTAGCAAGTGACCAGTATGCTTGCCTAGGTGTTACCATTGTTACAATAGGATAACACAAGGCAGTGTCTGTGGTTCAGCAGTGACCTTGTTGTCAGTACTGACTCCTTGGCTGACTATTTCACTACCCCAAATGAAGAATACATTTTCATACTAACAGATCTTTCAATAGAAGGTGAGCATACTTAGCATGCTCCTGCAGCCATACCATATGCACTTTAGAACAGATCATTTATCTGAAGCTAAGCATATTTAGACCCAGCCAGTACTTGGATGGGGAAACCATCTAGAAAAACCTTGGACTGCTGCTGGAAGAGGTGTTGTTAAAGTCAGAAGGGGGCACTTACTCTGTGATCTAAATGTGTATCCCAATGCCCCTGTGCAGTGATGGGGACAGTGTGCTGCAAAAATGGTGCAGCCGAGTTCCTGACTCTCTGTGGTTATAAAAGACTCCTGGGCATCCCCCGTAAAGCGTGTATCCCAATGTCCAGGCTAAACTGCACATCATGTCCTAGTCATTCTGGCCCCTAATTATCCCCTGTCTCAAACTGACAATCTCTCTCACTACATCACCACCTAATAGCTCATGTGTTGTGAACGTAGAGGTGCAAAAATGGCTACCCTTGCATCATCCAGGTGGATGCTACACATTAGTGGTGATTGACTTTATTATTATTATGATAGATGATCAATAACTAAATGAAAAAAACTAAAAGGTTCGCTGTTTGGAAGAATCGTAAGAACTCCTATTGTTAACAGGTCCTGACTATGTCAAACAAAAAAGTTTCCTTTAGCTTGTATAATATGTTATTCCTCCATACCACGATTATGTTACAAATTATTTTTCAAAAAGAAAATAGATGTGTCGGTTTTGTCAATGCTTCCAGTCTCTAGGGTAGCTTACCACAGAAAAATCAAGTCATAACATCAACAGTGTTTATTTATAATTTTACCACCAATGATTAAAAATCTTATTTATCTTAAAATTTACTGTTCAATATTTTGATAACAGAAAAACTGTATTTCAAAAGTAATTAAAATCAACCATTAATGTAGAAATAAATCCATGCATTGCTTAATAAGGACAGATGACAGAAGTCTAGGTGATTATAGTAAAGAAGGTTTTTGAAAAGTAATGTCTGATTACAATACTTTCCATGCCTAAGAACTGCAGTTTAATTTTTGTGGTCTTAGTTTGAAGGAAAGTATCCATAAGCTGTATAAAGGCACCGAATATGAGCCAACATAGTGTGAAATGACATATGGCCTTTTTATGATTTTATTACCCTTTCACAGAGAGGTGCTTGCCAGCAGTGATACAAATGTACCTCTCTGCTTGAACTCTACTTTTGAATTACTGTATAGGCCTTATATTAATACAATGCTTAAAATAGCTATTGAAGTACCACTTGCTTGTAGCCAATTCTCCCTTTCATCAGACTTTAATAAATCTCTATATTCAAAAACAAACATACAGTATAATAACGTTTGGAATAATTATGATTTTTGCAGTACTGTACCTTACCTTTCATTATTTTTTTCCTTTTCCATATATTATTCCAGCTTTTGTAGAGATGTTTTTAACATATAATTGAATATAATAAAATGATCTATATGAAGGCAGTTAATGCATCGTACAGTATACCACAGTGGTTCAATGCATACCACTATGTGATCTAGTCGTTTACCTTTCGCTGCCTTAACAGCTTCAAAAATAAGCATCATTTGGGTAAAAAAATAATGTAATTTTTAGATTTTAGTTAAATGTGAGGACTGTGGAAGTAGTCTCCATACTCTGTCACTTGCAAGCTCATTCTCATGTGTATTGTATTTTTCACTTTTTTAAAAGAAAACTCTTAGCATTTGGAATGTTAATCCTATAAGACCTTTATCATATCATCTTTTTTGTGGTTGATTAACAAAATGGATTGTGTATTGTCAGTTCTTAGCAGACTCAGCAAAAATAAAGGAAATCTGCATGCAGACAATTTAATTTTGCTGCTTGCATGGCACATTCTGAGAAAACAAATTGGAAAAGGAAGTGTATTCACTCAACCAGTATGCACATTTCTCAGTGGAAATTCTCTTTTTTCATTAGCGGCACTGCAACATTTTGCTTATGATAGTATAAGATAGGCAGAGGCATAGTACAGCAAAATATTTAACTAAAAACATAAACAGTTATCTTTTTCCAAATACAGTAAATACAGTCTATCAATATTCTGACCCAATTTTGAAGTACAAGGTAATAGATGACTGCAGCCTGTACTTGCACTGTTGGAGGCAAGGCAAGAACCAACCTGGATACCATCTAACTCATTGTTTGTGCTTTTATCACACTTTCCATTTCCTACATGTTATTTCTTGATACAAGAAAAAATGCATCCATTTCAAAATAATCTATTGATCACACAGAAAGAAAAGTCTTTTGTGTGTAATTCCATTAAATATTTTACTCTGTGTTCTGCTTATATTTAGAGCCTAATGATTCAGAAAGCAAGCAACAGTTTATAATAAAAAAGAAAACAAACTTCATGATTTAATGGGGTAGGCAAAGAAGGTAACACTTTTGGTAAACTTAGTTTAGATCCTTTGAACGACACTGATTTCTTGTGATATTGATGGTGGTGTAAAGCAAGAAACAAAGCTACAGTATGTAAAATATATCATTTAGGTGGTAAACAAATTTTATTCATGTAATTATATTATTAGATAGGAATGCAAATAATTTTATTTAAAAGAAGGCAAAAACCAAGTTGCTTTTAAGCATTCCAAAACATGTCTAATATTTGCCATGCATCTAAAATTAAAAAAGCAACCACCAGAGTAAACAGAATAAATAATCCAGCCTTTACAAATCAGATGTATGAAATGATTAGAATGACTGGTGTCAGGGTAATGCTTGAAATGTAATACAGTATACAATTAGTATTTTACTAAAATGATGTATTCCCATTCATCTTTTAACTGCCAAACCTCTACTGCCCTATAGGTAACAGGGAAGTAGGGATTAGCCAGACATCAATGTGCACATAAAACAACAACACAAGTCCATTGTAAATAGTCCACCATGGGAAGAAATGACTATGAAACCCTAGTTCTGTATTATTTCATTATTCCTCTTGTGAACTTATATTTCCAGGTAGATTGACAAAGAAAACAGAGCAGTATTTTTTATTTAATCCAAACTAAAATCTCTTGGAAGCTAAATCAAAAGAATGCCCTTAAATGTGTTCTATAATTATCAATACCAACTCTGCAGGATTTAGACTGATGAGCTTCAGGAAATTATAAGACATTTCTGTTGCTTGGCTAAAACTGTGATTGAAAGTTCAGAGTCATATGTAAGGTGCCTCTGCAAATCACAGAGAGCCACATGTTAAGCTTTTGCATAAGGAATATGGTTTGGAAATAAAAAATAAGCTTTCAAACATCTTCACAACGCTTTTCTTTTCTGCATCCTCACATTTTAAATTGTAATGTTATCAACAGGAATGCCAAAACTAGGTAACCCTAATAAAATCATTTCCTTAGATGAATTTTACCAAAAAGGCATATATTGATAAAATTAACTAAATATGAACTCTTTGAAATGGCTTTTAACAAACCTGGTGTCACTTTGATACCTGTCATATTCAAAGATGAATGAGTAAGAAATACAGAAATAAGGTACAAAAACCTTGGAGAAAAAGTTACTGCTTAATCTAAATATACCCTTAGAGCATCCTTTCACATTTTTCTATTTTTGTTTTTTGTCTAGGAGCACGCACTGATACAGTGCATTGCCGCACCCACCACACAAAAAAACAACTCGGGATCCAGATTAGGACCCGAGTGCAGCCATGCGACGGGTGACACCTCAGCACCACACTAGTTCAGATGGAGTGGAACAGTGTGAGGTTTTTTTATGGTGGCTGGAGTGCCAATTCTGCCACCAACCCCCAAGTTTTTTCCCTACAGATTGGAGGGCCTACATGCAGGGACGGATGCAGATTAACGTCACACCCAGAATGGAGCAATTGCAGGTTAAGGGCCTTGCTCAAGGACCCAACAGTGCAGAGACTCTTTTGGCATTTTATGGGATTCGAACCGACAACATTCCGATTTCCAGTGCAGATCCCTAGCCTCAGAGCCACCACTCCACCCAGCTCCCTAGCCTCAGAGCCACCACTCCACCCATTTTTGTTTATATCTTTATAAATATTTAACTGCTTGTTTATCTATTTATTTTTGTATTGCTAACTTAAAAGAGAATATTAAATTGGGTATGTTGCTAAAAATCATGATTTATTTTTGCTAGCAGCATATTAGATTAAATAATAAGTCAATTCTTCAACTATTCCAGCTCTGGATTATTGGCACCCAGGAAAATGATAATATAATAGCTAAGAGGTTTAGATATAAAGCCTGTCACAAAAATCAATAACTGATTTATAAATAAATCTGAACTCTTTCATCTCTGACATTTGCTTCATAGATTACTTCACTTGTGCTGCTACTAAGCTAAAGATTCACCTGCTTCCTGAAGTACAAAAATGTTATAGTAGTACTGAATTCTACAGCCAAGTGAATTCACATTGTATGACAAATGACATTTTATGACATTTTGGTATTTTCAAAAACATAATAAAAATAGCGAGAAAGCTGACAAATACAGCATAACCTCTTAGGCATGTCTAGGTTAACAAATATGTTTTAATGTACTAGATATTTTTGGGAAGTTAGTTGTTTTTCATTTTATTTTTTAACACTGCAGAGACTTATGTTTACAGTACATGTTAGATTAGCTTTTGGGTTACCAGCATATTAAATTAAATCATATACATGAAGAAAATGTTGAGACCAACTCACCGTTTACTTCATATACTACATATGAAGAATCTACATATAAAGAATATTACATATAAATAATCTAAAAGAACAAAATGTTTAGCACTGTGAAGCCTGCCTTATATCATTCAATTTTGATCACTTACAGCCATTTCTTGATCCTTTGGTTCTCCCTGTACTCAAACAATTTGAATACAGTAAAAAATTAAAATAGCTAAAAAAAAGTTTTAAATTTTAAACACCCACAATATGAGCAGCAGGAATTCTAGAAATATGTATAACCAGAAAATTAAGATTTCTAGAACAATCCACTTATGTCAAATGATATTGTATCCTGCTAGCTTCAGTAAAGTGTAGGAAGTAACCTTCCCTGGTCTGTCACAGTACACATTCACACACTGACACTAATACCTGGCCTGTTTAGAGCTATACATTACAGCAACATACTTCAGAATGATATGGAGTATATACCTGACATACTATTCTATACAAGGTGGCATGGTGGTGCAGTGGTATCACTAGTGCCTTACAGTAAGGAGACCATGATTCATATCCCATGCCCTCCCTGTATGGAGTTTGCATGTTCTCCTTGTGTATGCATTGGCTCCCTCCAGTTGCTCCGGTTTCCTAGCACAATCTAAAGACATGCTGGTTAGATGGATCCATGATTGGCTGGCTCCTTTTTAAAGATCTAGGAAGTCCATCAGATATCAAACTAAAAAGAATAAGGCATCATACAAAATTACATGCCAATAAACACCAAGATGCAAAGTTGAATAGATATGGCTGGATTGCAGTGGGGGGTTTGAAGTAGGGTGTAAATCAATCCTGTAAATGCAAAAAAGGACTCTGCTCTGTTGGGCACTTGAGCAAGGCCCTTAACCTGCAATTGCTGAGCACTTTGAGCAGTGAGAAAAGTGCTGTATAAATGCAAAGAATTATTATTATTAACTCATAGAAAGTCGTGTCTTGCAAATGGGACTTTTCCAGGTTGGTGACAGTCATAGGAGAAAAAAACATCAAGCAGGCTGGAAAGCCAGCAAAAGTGCTTGATGGAAGAAAAAAAAGACAGACAGACAAGATAAAGAAATGCACAAGCTATTCAAAGTGATTCATGATTCACTTTCTCCTTTTTAAAGCGTTAAAGAGATTTCCTTATCTGATTAACTTCCTAGCTACCTTTTCCTTATTTAATGGAGAGTGGGGACATCTTTATTAAGAAACACTCCTGGAAGCTCTGCAATACCAAAATCAGGCCTTAACCCAGTGGAGCAAACCTCACCTAGCAAGACCAATAATCCCAAAAAAGCTGCTTAAGATTGAACAGACAACCTCAAACAAGAAAGCCATGAACTATCAGACAAGAATGAGACTGCATACAAAATTACAACACAATAAAAACCAAGCTGCAATGTTAAAAACATGTGGCCGGACTGCAAGAGGGTAACTCATAGAAAGTCACTTCTTGCGAATGGGACTTTTCCAGGTTGGTGGCACTCATTGGGGACAAAAACAGCAAGCGGGCTGGAAAGCCAGAAAAAGTAGTCGAAAGAAGAAAAAAAAAAGGAAGACAAGAGATAGAAATGGGTCTCATTTGCATAAGATATTCAAAGTGATCTGTGATTGGCTGGCTCCTTTTTAAAGAGTTATATATTTGGTGGCCATTGGGAGTCATCTAAAGTTATCTGTAACTGACCAGCACTGACATTGATTTCCCTGTTAAATCCCTACCTTTTTATTACTTAATGGAGAGTGAGAACATTTTTATTTAGAATCACTTCTAAAAATTCTACAATAGTCACATGGAACAAGCCACACCTAACAGGATCAGTATTGCCAAACATATGCTTAACATTGAGCAGACAATCTCAGATGAGGAAGGACATCACATATCTAATTGATGGGAATAAGACCACATACAATACTGCAATCCAGTAAACAATGCAATGTTAGATAGATATGACAGATTGTCGGGGGGAGGGGGGTAACTCGTAAAAAATCACTTCTTGCAAATGGGACTTTTCCAGGTTGTTGGCATTCATAGTGGAAAAAAACAGTAAGCAGGCTGAAAAGCCAGCAAAAGTGGTCGGTGAAAGAAAAAAAAAAAAAAAAGACGAGAAAGAAATTGGTCTTCAATATTCACTAAAGACAACACATCATTTGCATAAGCTATTCAAAGTGATCCATGATTGGTGGCTCCTTTTTAAAGAGATATATGTTTGGTTGCTGTTGGGAGTGGATTAGTGATACTAAATTGGCCATAGTGTATGGTTGGGGTATGTGTGTGTATTAACCCTGCGATGGACTGGCACCCTGTACAGGGTTTGTTCCTACCTGGCATCCTATGCTAGCTGGGATAGGCTCCAGCACTACCCGCAACCCTGTTCAGGACTAAGCAGGTTAGAAAAATGACTGACTAATGCAATTTCCAAATGAAACTTACCATACTGCTGAAAAACCTCTACTTTACAAATACTTCTGAAAGAGAGCAATTTATTTAAGCTTGTACAGGCAAATTCATATGCCTATGTTCCAGTTGTAGAAAGTATGTACAGCATTGTAATGAACAATTGTAATATTTGAACAAAGTGCTTTTTGAATGGCAGTCATTCTGAAATCCGTACTTTTTAAGATCCAACAGCAATAACCACAAACAAAATTAAGTAGTTTAAAATTTGAACAGGGTGATTTCAAGGCAAACCATTTAAAACTCACAGCAACCTACAGTATTACAGGGCAAGCAGTAGGAAGTATAAGAAAATGAAAGCAACTGCTAAACAATGAGAACTCTATGATAATATATGCCAGGTTCAGTAAGCGCCCTATTTGTTCTTGACAATTTTAAAATAGTGAGAAATCCATGAAAGGTGGGTAATTGTGAAACATAAGCATTTGGATTTATTCTTAATGTAAATGTCTTGAAATAAAAGCATCATTATGTATTATTTCTGCTTCTCTGATATGAAAGAGATGCCATCTCCCTTTTTTACAGCCTTTGAGTATTTGGTCTAAGCAATGTGCAGAAGCAATTAAAAAGGTAAATGAAGTGTTAGGTAGTATAGTAAAAACTGTTGAAAATAAATTGAGGGTCATTTTACTTAGACTATACACTCACCTAAAGGATTATTAGGAACACCATACTAATACGGTGTTTGACCCCCTTTTGCCTTCAGAACTGTCTTAATTCTACGTGGCATTGATCCAACAAGGTGCTGAAAGAATTCTTTAGAAATGTTGGTCCATATTGATAGGATAGCATCTTGCAGTTGATGGAGATTTGTGGGATGCACATCCAGGGCACGAAGCTCCCGTTCCACCACATCCCAAAGATGCTCTATTGGGTTGAGATCTGGTGACTGTGGGGGCCATTTTAGTACAGTGAACTCATTGTCATGTTCAAGAAACCAATTTGAAATGATTCGAGCTTTGTGACATGGTGCATTATCCTGCTGGAAGTAGCCATCAGGGGATGGGTACATGGTGGTCATGAAGGGATGGACATGGTCAGAAACAATGCTCAGGTAGCCTGTGGCATTTAAATGATGCCCAATTGGCACTAAGGGGCCTAAAGTGTGCCAAGAAAACATCCCCCACACCATTACACCACCACCACCACCAGCCTGCACAGTGGTAACAAGGCATGATGGATCCATGTTCTCATTCTGTTTACGCCAAATTCTGACTCTACCATTTGAATGTCTCAACAGAAATCGAGACTCATCAGACCAGGCAACATTTTTCCAGTCTTTAACTGTCCAATTTTGGTGAGCTCGTGCAAGTTGTAGCCTCTTTTTCCTATTTGTAGTGGAGATGAGTGGTACCCGGTGGGGTCTTCTGCTGTTGTAGCCCATCCGCCTCAAGGTTGTGCGTGTTGTGGCTTCACAAATGCTTTTCTGCATACCTCGGTTGTAACGAGTGGTTATTTCAGTCAAAGTTGCTCTTCTATCAGCATGAATCAGTCGGCTCATTCTCCTCTGACCTCTAGCATCAACAAGGCATTTTCTCCCACAGGACTGCCGCATACTGGATGTTTTTCCCTTTTCACACCATTCTTTGTAAACCCTAGAAATAGTTGTGCGTGAAAATTCCAGTAACTGAGCAGGTTGTGAAATACTCAGACCGGCCCGTCTGTCACCAACAACCATGCCACGCTCAAAATTGCTTAAATCACCTTTCTTTCCCATTCTGACATTCAGTTTGGAGTTCAGGAGATTGTCTTGACCAGGACCACACCCCTAAATGCATTGAAGCAACTGCCATGTGATTGGTTGATTAGATAATTGCATTAATGAGAAATTGAACAGGTGTTCCTAATAATCCTTTAGGTGAGTGTATAATGCACTAGTGAGTACTGTGTGCAGTTTTGGTCACCACACTACAAAAAGACATAGCAGCACTTAAAGCTGTGAAGAGAAGGGCAACCAGGAGTATCCCAGGACTTAAGTCACAAAGTCAGAGAAATAAAAATGGTTAGTCTCAAGCAGGATAGACTGCATGAGGACCTAATCCAGATATTCAAAATCATCAAAGGCATTGATAAAGTGGAATTCTTTCAGCTCAAGGGTGAATCACGTACACAAGGACGTTGGTGAAAATTGAGGGGATGTGCATTTAAGAGTGGAACCAGGAAGCACTTCTTAACACAAAGAGTTGTGGGAAACTTAAACAAACTATCAAGACATACATTTGAAGCAGAAACCTTGACAACCTTTTAAATGTATCAGGATGAAATACTGGGACAGATTAACAAGTTTGATGGAGTGGATGGTCTCCTTTCGTTTGTCAAATTTCTTATATTCTAATAATAGTTTATAAAGATTATAAAGATGAAATATACTGGTTCTCTAGATCAAAGTAAGTTACTCTGTGAATACAGTATGCACATCAGAATGTACTACAGCATCTTTAAAGTTTCCATTGTATGTATGACATTCAAGGTCACAGTTGCTTGAGCTAATCCTTGCAACATCTGACAGAAGAAAGGAACTGTCACTTCTTAACTCAGTTCGTCTAAACGTTGTTTTTACTGAATCAGCACATAACTTAGATGTTATCTTTAACATCAGTCTTTTATAGCATACATTGCAAACTATCGAAAACATGTTAAAAAGGATTAGAATATTAAAATAGTTTCTAAGCATGGAAGATGCTGAAAAATATATTCTAAAGTTTTTTTATAGTATGATTATCTACTGCAATGTGCTATTTATTGGCTGTAGAAGCTGTTCTCTGCCGCTTTCTTTTACTTCAAAATGCTTCTGCAAAAATCATCACATGAACTTCAAAATGTATGACCATATAATGCCTGTTTTTAAGCTGTTATACTGTCTTCTAGCTAAACTTAGGGTTGAATTCAAAATCCCCTTTTTGCATATAATGCCAAGGACCTGTTTACTTGGTGATACAATAATTATGAACTGTTACTAACCCTATACCTTATATTCTGTTTCACTTCTTGGTGTCCTGCTGTGGCACTTGGTGCCGTTGCTCTACTTCTAAGATATGCTCCTGCCCAGGAGTAGATATTTTTTGGTATTTGGTTCACTGTATTAATCCCTGAGAGGAAATATCTGACAAGGTGAAAATATTCTGTTATAATATTAGGTGGCCCAGTCCAGACTTTCCTGTAGAATGCCCAGGAGATGGTGGGTGACCAGTTGGCCTTGGTCTCTAGGACTGTGACTGATCTTAACTTTCCCTTTTAATTTATTATGTTGTAACTGATGGTATCCTCAGACGTTTTGTTTTCGGCAGGGATACTGCCACTTTGGTTTTTTGTTTTCTTCTCCTTTCCTTATCAACTGCCCATAGTTCTATAACAATAGACAGAAATGTTTTGTAAGGTTCCATTTATATTTATCAGTTTGGAATTGATTTATCTTACTGTGCCTTTAAACAAATCACTGTCTATATGTGTTTGAATTATGTACTGGCATCAGTAATTTATATATTTGCGTTTGCATTTAAACTATGAACTAGTTGCAGTGCTTAGAGCCTGCACTCAGTGAAGCGCACTATACAAAAATAAACTGAATTGAATTAGCTCTGTATTAGGTATCAATTTTAAGTAATGTTACTTTGTTTGTTTAATCACTTCTGAGAAATGCTGAAGAACGTTTAATTTTCTTAAAGATCATTTTAATATGCTTCTATAGTTGGGGTAAAGGTACAATTAATTGTTTTATGGCAGGTGATGGGCTGCTGAACTTATAACATAACTTTTCACCAATTCCTTAACCAAAACACACAATGTGTTATATCCAGATGTATTGCAAAGACTATTACCCTTTAAGATAAAGTAGGATGTTTTTTTTAAAGTACTAAAGTTGTGTGTTTTGACTTAGAATGAAATTTCATATCAGAAGGGTAGTGCTTTGTTAGACTGTTAATGTAAATATTAATGAGCTAATACAATATGTTGGGGTTACATTAATTATTATTATTATTATTATTATTGTTGCATTAAAATTAGTAGGCTTGGTGAGCATTGCAATTCTCCCCAGAGTTGTAACTATAAGAAACTGTCTCATTAAGTAAAACTAACAAGACCATGGGAAAAATAAATAAGATCAAAATTAAATAATTATAAAATTGTGACACTTTACAATAGTCCTGCTTTAAAAGCATTCTAAAATAAAGACAGTGCAAGGCACCTATAGTAGTACAAGTAGGTAAAATGCTTTATTTAAATAATTCACTCAAAAAGTGACTTTAGAAATAGATTTCAAATAGTGAATTTCTAGAAAATATCAACCACAATTTTCTGACATGGTAGGCTGTGTACAGTTTACTTTAAAATGACTTATTTTTAAAATACAGAACACACAGCTCCTTAAAGAGACTTTTAATAAGATGACTGTGTAATGAAGATAAAATTGAATATGCTTTGCTTGTAAGCTACAGTTGCGCAGCTGACGCTTTACTTTTAAGTCATAACCTCTGACCTGAACATTTACTGGTTACTATTTGAAGGATGTATTTATTAACCAAGACCTGCAGCTCACCTCAATAAATAACAACGTCAGTAGCCTTGGAGCTAGTGGCATGTGTAGTATGGAATACAGTTGTGACTCACAAAGAGCTACTGAAATGTCAAAAATAACATTCAAGTTAAGAAAGGCATATCTTATTTGACTATAATTCTGAGATTATTTTTCCTATCATAAGTTTAGTTTTAAAGTGAGCTTTAAAATTTACAACACTATATTACAAGAGAACCATGCTTAAATTAAGCACCTTTCATTGGTGAAATATATTGATGTATTTGAAAGCTTTAAGAATTATAAAAAAACTTTCAAAAAAATCTAAAGTAATTTAGTATTAACTGTAAAAATACAGTATACATGTACATAGATTTGTGACTGATGGACAGCTTTGCACAGATTTTTTTTACATTGATAATGATTTTAGTTTCTAGTATGATTTTTAAACTACAACTATTTGAAAGTACTATTATAATTAACAGACTGCACATGTTCTTCCACCTTTTCATTGGATTAAAGGTGATGTAATGCAAATTATATTATTAAGTGTTGACTTTTCCAGCAAGCACCCTTGATTTAAAATTGACATTATTTTTTAAGTGTCACATCTTTTACTCATTACAACTATATAAAAATATTCTCAACCGTTAAATGCAACAAATGAAAGTAGAAAAATAAATGAAGTTTTGTAGTCTTTACAAGTGCTCTAAAGTTAAACTACCCTCTCTATAGAGTCTTGACTTTCCTAGTATTTAATACTGCTGTTCATATCTAGTGATGGTGGCACGGTAGCACAGTGGTAGCGCTGCTGCCTCGCAGTTAGGAGACCTGGGTTTGCTTCCCGGGTTCTCCCTGCGTGGAGTTTGCATGTTCTCCCCGTGTCTGTGTGGGTTTCCTCCGGGCGCTCCGGTTTCCTCCCACAATCCAAAGACATGCAGGTTAGGTGGATTGGCGATTCTAAATTGTCCTTAGTGTGTGCTTGGTGTGTGGGTGTGTTTGTGTGTGTCCTGCGGTGGGTTGGCACCCTGCCCTGGATTGGTTCCTGCCTTGTGCCCTGTGTTGGCTGGGATTGGCTCCAGCAGACCCCCGTGACCCTGTATTCGGATTCAGTGGGTTAGAAAATGGATGGATATCTAGTGATATTATATCATTTGCTCAATTTGGCAGATTGAATGAATAACAAATGTAAAATAGATAAATAATATGCTTTTATTTGATAAAAGGGGGCTCTCATGGTGGTCCTCTGCATCCAACTCAACACAAAGAAGGCAAAATGTAAACAAATGGTGCTTTTATTTAAACAAAATACACGAAGGGATACACATAGGGGAAGCTAACATTAAACAACATCCCTTCCATTGGGTCTAAAATGTCTTGGACGCCTGTCTACGTGGTGTAATGCCTTGCGTTCTTGCACGCTGTACTATCACAGCAGAACATTTTCTTTCTTAACTCCTGTCTTTGTCCAAAGTCCTCTCAACACTATATTCAACTGGTCTCAGTTACATTTTGACTGTATCTTATGCCAAAGTGGTTGTGCCTTTGCTCCTATGGTGTTTTACTTCTTGTTATCCTCTCACATACTACATACACTATGTTTGCCATTTAAGTAATGGGTTGAGCAAGTTAGGCTGCAATTCTTTTTCTTTCTTTCTTTTTCTTTCTTTCTTTCTAATAATCCTGTGTTGGTTAATTCATTTATTTACTAATTAATTGACAGAGAGAGTAGTCATCCTTCTAGGGACCATGTGTCAGTTTATGAGAATAAAGCGAGATTATGACATTAAAGTGAGTTTTATCACTACCTAAATGAATACTGGAAGTAGTGTTGTCCAGTAAATTACTTCTGCAGTAAGCTTTGAATCAAGAGATGGCAATGAAGAAACACTGAATAAATATAAACTGATTACCAAAAGGGGAAGAACACTTTCTTTAAATGATTCATTTTTGTTTTCCCTTTAATTAATATTTTTCAAATAAATTAATGCTTTAAGAATAATCCAAAAACATGTAGGTGCAGGAAAATCATCAACAAAATACTGTTTTGTAAATCATGAATTGAAAGATGAACTTAAACTTTTCAAAAAAACCTAAAAGGATACGGTTCTGCCTGGAGCACAGTTCCTATTTCTTACAAGTGAATTAATCTGTCAGCAACTTCCTTTATTCAAAATCTTTCACTGTCTTTACTTTTTAAAAATGTTTTGACTTTTTACATTAAATGCTATTCTTATTAAACCATATGGTTAATAAAAAAGATTTGTCATGTAGCTTAAATATTTAGTGATAAAGATATTCTGTTTGATTAACCACACCTTCATCAATTTGCATTTCATCTTTCTTTGCATCTCTTAGATAAAGGCCAGAAGCTATTTGTGCTTATGTTCAAATCTTGACCTTTTCAAAGCAACGCTTGAAGCAAAGACTTATCGATTAATTTAACTTAAGAACCACAGAGTGTAGGAAACTAGCCTTTCACAAATAAGTCCTAACAACACAGAGAAAAACACATTAACGTAATGTAGAAAGAATTCCTTGATCCTTTTGTACCTATAATAACTGAAATATAAGGCTCTAACATAACATTGCCACAGACCCCTTAAATCAATAGCAGGCAGAAAGAAATGTCTTGAGCCAGAGTCATTATGGTGTGCAGTATTTCTAAATGAATATGTTTTTAGTTTCCTTTTCCCTGAAACCCTTAAACTTTACAAAAGCTGTTAGTCAATTGAGGCAAAACTGACATTTTTTTCTAAATCAATTCATGTAATCTGATCTCAATAATCTTATATAATACATAAAAATACATTTTTGACAAAATGTGAATGGCTCCCCAAGTCTTGAAAATGGCTGGTTTCTCTAAACATTATGTTCTTTATTTCTCACTGAGTTTCAAGTTTTCTGCCATTTTAGTTTTGTTTTGTATTTTGAGAATCAAAGTAAATACAAAGGAATTTCTGCACAGCCTTGTGCAAATGCATTTATAACTACACTTAGTTTCTGTCAAAAAGTTTAATCTTCCAATACACTTATAGTTCAATATTTTCTTATGTTTGATACATAACTTAATACTTGATAATATCTGATACAGAATCCATTTGCAGCATGCAGGATTATTGACTTCTCACCAGGTTGCACATTTATAAATATCTCATGAGAATGGAAATGTATTGATCCACTGCCCGTGAACTCTTCCTCCAAAAAAGAATCTTACAATAGCATTATATAAAATAAATGAATAATGCATAAATATTGAAAGTGACAGCTATGAATAACTAGCAAGAACACCAACAATATTTCACGTGATCAAAATTAATTTGTAGAGTAAGTTATTGTATGCACATTATCCTTGTGTTCATGTGGAGTTTATTTTTGTGCTTAGGTTTCATCCTATATCTCAGTCATATGCTTAAAATGGTTAATCGGCACCTGTACATTGGTCCAGTATGAACATGTAGGGGTGTATTTGTGATTGTAGTCCTAATATTTCCAGGATGTTCTCTGCCTCCCTACAACCCTGCAATAAAGCAAATGGGTTTAAAAATGGAGAGATGGGTGGTTAGTTCTAGCTAAGAGGCAGATTTGATGAAATATTATCTATAACACATATTCATTTGTTTTTAGCTTATGTATTCACCCACTTCCACCTTCCAAGCAGTGCTTTGTGTTCACAGTAATGTTCACTTATGCAGGTCACTTGGTATTTCTACTGAAATGTCAAGTCCTAAAGCTAAAAGACTGCCACCTGAGACATACTGTGTGGTGGGCCTGTTGGCAAAAGCTTCTGCAATGATCTTCTTTTTAATGCTGCTATCACTTTTTGGTGTAGGGGCACAAAATAATGTTCTTGGCATTTTTGAGCAATGTACTTTAGCTTCAGTGCTATGAACACGCATGTTAGAGACCAACTGATCTGCTGTATTAACAGACACATCAGTAAATTAAACAAAAATGATGCAATTTTTATTTATACACTCTGCCAAAAAAATACAGTGCATCCGGAAAGTATTCACAGCACATCACTTTTTCCACATTTTGTTATGTTACAGCCTTATTCCAAAATGGATTAAATTCATTTTTTCCTCAGAATTCTACACATAACACCCCATAATGACAACGTGAAAAAGTTTACTTAAGATTTTTGCAAATTTATTAAAAATAAAAAAATTGAGAAAGCACATGTACATAAGTATTCACAGCCTTTGCCATGAAGCTCAAAATTGAGCTCAGGTGCATCCTGTTTCCCCTGATCATCCTTGAGATGTTTCTGCAGCTTAATTGGAGTCCACCTGTGGTAAATTCAGTTGATTGGACATGATTTGGAAAGGCACACACTTGTCTATATAAGGTCCCACAGTTGACAGTTCATGTCAGAGCACAGACCAAGCATGAAGTCAAAGGAATTGTCTGTAGACCTCCGAGACAGGATTGTCTCGAGGCACAAATCTGGGGAAGGTTACAGAAAAATTTCTGCTGCTTTGAAGGTCCCAATAAGCACAGTGGCCTCCATCATCCATAAGTGGAAGAATTTCGAAACCACCAGGACTCTTCCTAGAGCTGGCCAGCCATCTAAACTGAGCGATCGGAGGAAAAGTCAGGGAGGTGATCAAGAACCCGATGGTCATTCTGTCAGAGCTCCAGAGGTCCTCTGTGGAGAGAGGAGAACTTTCCAGAAGGACAACCATCTCTTTAGCAATCCACCAATCAGGCCTGTGTGGTAGTAAAAGGCACATGGCAGCCCACCTGGAGTTTGCCAAAAGGCACCTGAAGGACTCTCAGACCATGAGAAACAAAATTCTCTGGTCTGATGAGACAAAGATTGAACTCTTTGGTGTGAATGCCAGGCGTCATGTTTGGAGGAAACCAGGCACCGCTCATCACAAGGCCAATACCATCCCTACAGTGAAGCATGGTGGTGGCAGCATTATGCTGTGGGGATGTTTTTCAGCGGCAGGAACTGGGAGACTAGTCAGGATAAAGGGAAAGATGACTGCAGCAATGTACAGAGACATCCTGGATGAAAACCTGCTCCAGAGCGCTCTTGACCTCAGACTGGGGTGATGGTTCATCTTTCAGCAGGACAACAACCTTAAGTACACAGCCAAGATATCAAAGGAGTGGCTTCAGGACAACTCTGTGAATGCCCTTGAGTGGCCCAGCCAAAGCCCAGACGTGAATCCGATTGAACATCTCTGGAGAGATCTTAAAATGGCTGTGCATCGACGCTTCCCATCGAACCTGATGGAGCTTGAGAGGTACTGCAAGGGGAATGGGCGAAACTGGCCAAGGATAGGTGTGCCAAGCTTGTGGCATCATATTCAAAAAGACTTGAGACTGTAATTGCTGCCAACGGTGCAAAGTATTGAGCAAAGGCTGTGAATACTTATGTACATGCGATTTCTCCGTTTTTTTTATTTTTAATAAATTTGCAAAAACCTCAAGTAAACTTTTTTTTATATTGTCATTATGGGGTGTTGTGTGTAGAATTCTGAGGAAAAAAATGAATTTAATCCATTTTGGAATAAGGCTGTAACATAACAAAATGTGGAAAAAGTGATGCGCTGTGAATACTTTCCGGATGCACTGTATGTGCATACATAAAATTTTCATTTAACAGGCTACAGTTATGCTTGTTTATTTATGTTATTTCTGTATAGGTAACTGAAAAACTCAATTCAGTGATAAAGGTGCCACAAGAAACATTAAGAAATGTATGAAATACAGAAAGGACAATCACATATGCTCCTGAACACTGCAAGCAAAGTTCTTCCTGGTGACATCAGCTGCGCTGTCTCTCACTTAGTCCTCACCATACTGCACAATTCTGCAAACTGAGATTTAATTTTCTGCTCTTGGATTTAGCTCCGTTTTTTAGCCTGTATATCTCAGTGCAGGTTGTGTATCACCTAATCCGAAATTCCAAAATGTGAAACTGAGTGACAACATGATGCCACAAGTGGAAAATTCCACACCTGACTTCACTTACCCATGTATGGCCGTGTCCAAGGTTCCCTCTATTTATTTATTTATTTTTTACTGATGAGCTGCTGTGAATAAACATATGAACTGGGAATTACCGTTTATGAACTATTTCTTCAATCCCCTTCTGAATTTTAATCGGCGCCAATGAGAACTTCATCAGCGGAGTTTGTGAGAAAAGCACCATAACAGCTGCATAAAACTGCTGCTTGAGAGAGCAAGTGACTGGCCCAGTTTAAAAGTACAGCACAGCACAGCTTAGAGGGAACACAGGCTCTGACATTCTGTGGCTGCTGGATTATTATAAACCATCATCACCACCAGGCCCATGCAAATTACACAGTGTTTTTTGTTTACTGTATTCTCTGTGTACAGTAACCTTTAAATCAAAACACAGCATACTAGGTGGAGACTGAAAGCCAGCCATTGTTTGCTTTTGCTGTTTGACAGCTGATACAGGCATTCTTCTGATGCTACTGTGCACAGACTTTGTTTATGCAAAAAATTATTAAAAACATTGTATAAAATGACATTAAGGCTATGTGTATAAAATGTACATGAAACAAATACTGTACATGTTGTATATAGACTTGGGTCCCTTCCCCAAAATATCTCATTATATATGTGCAAATATTCCAAACTCTGAAAATATCCAAAATCCAAAATACCTCTGGACGCAGGCATTTTAGATTAGGGATGCTCAACTTGTATTTAGTCTTAATTCTTTGAACTTTTGCTCATTTTGAAACTTTTGGAATTTTGAATTTTCAACTGTCTAGACTTGTTTTAGAATGTTCTTTATTTAATAAAATATAATTAAATGATCAAAGTTTGTGATTGGTCAACATATTTTTTAGACAGTTTTGGCTTTACACTTTTGGAGTTAATGTATATAATAACAGAGGCTAAAACAATGGACACAATTATACTACAAAATTACTACTAAATTGGACTGGACTTCCAATACTGATGCTCTGTGTAAGAAAGGTCAGAGCTGACTATACTTCCTTAGAAGGTTGGCATCCTTCAACATCTGCAATAAGATGCTGCAGATGTTCTACCAGACGGTTGTGGCGAGTGCCCTCTTCTACGCGGTGGTCTGCTGGGGAGACAGCATAAAGAAGAAGGACACCTCACACCTGGACAAATGTGTGAGGAAGGCAGGCTCTATTGTAGGAATGAAGCTGGACAGTTTGACATCCGTGGCAGAGCAACGGGCACTAAGCAAGCTCCTGTCAATCATGGAGAATCCACTGCATCCACTGAACAGTATCATCTCCAGCCAGGGGAGCAGCTTCAGCGACAGACTGCTGTCACTGTCGTGCTCCACTGACAGACTGAGGAGATCGTTCCTCCCCGACACTATGCGACTCTTCAATTCCACCCGGGGAGAAAACGCTAAGATTATTCAAAATTATTGTCTGTTTTTACCTGCATTTTTATTACTCTTTAATTTAATATTGTTTTTTTGTATCAGTATGCTGCTGCTGGATTATGTGAATTTCCCATTTGGATTAATAAAGTATCTATCTACAAACAGAACAAAAAAAACAAGAACAGATGAAACCTGGCAATCTAAAGTGGAATATGAAAATCAGATACATTTTTTTTGTGTCTCCAAGTTGCTTATAGTATAGGCAAAATGTCTACAGTTACATCATATGATAACTCACAAGTGTCATGCCTCATTTTAAGCATATGTACTGATGCCCAGCAATATGTATAAATGCAGTGGTATTATGACAGTGTAAAAAATACAAAAGAACACATTAAAGCAGCAGCTATACCTGATAATAAAAACAAAATCAGGAAAGAAACTATAATGATTTTGTACCATTACACCATTAAAGCACAATATGATTAAAGAACAAGAATGTTCTGTTTATGTGCTAAAAATAACATGAAGCAATACTAGAAAATAATTTGTGAAGGATTAGCATTTAAAACGGCACCAGATCTGACATTTATGTGTGCAACACAAGCGTCACAACCTAAATGATGAAGCACTGCTTTGATAAACTGCCCTTTTGTGTTATTTGATGCTCTGTTACTTTTCTAGCTGTATCTCTTTTTCTATGTAGACTTCCATAACAAACCACCATTCAAAAGTCAAATCATTCATAATGTGAAGATTCTGTTTCTGATCAAATAAGAAAGTGGAGTCCATTTTAAAACTTTGAGAACTTTGTTTTTGCCCTCACTTCTGTAAACACTCTTCTTCAACAGAATGAGCCGAAACAATTACAGCGCGGCAAAAAAATTGATTCACTAAATTAAAGTCAATAAGATTCTCATTTAGACTGCAGCATTGCTCTATAACCCATTTAAAGCTATCGAAAAGCCCTTCAAGTTAAGCGGTGGAAACATTCACCACCACAATCAGTTTGTTCCCCTCAGGATACGTCTCAGTCCCCGTCTGCTTTTGTAGCAGTAATTGTTACAATTACCTCTAATGCAGTAATCCCAAAACAGAATGCCACCCGAAATCTAAGAGGAAGCACTGAAACATATCTACTGTTTAAATACAGCATGTATTAGTCATAATTAAACACTACATCTAAGTGCCTCTTTTTAAAAAACAGACAAATGTGGTGAACATATGACCCTAGCAACTAGATACTGGCTACTCATATATTTTTCTGTTGATTTTTCTGAAACTAAAAATAGTCTGACCTGGCATTTGGTAAAAGCTCTAGGAGTAGGATGACTGAAATTAAATCCTGCAGCTAGAGTTTATGTGCACTTAGTGACATGTTCAGCATGTCACAAAATGTATTTCATATTTACAGGAAACAGTGTGGCACAATCATTCACAAAATTTATTTAGATACTGGAAGCATGGTTGCAATATCTTTATTAAATCTCTGTCAAAGCACATAAATGTTGTTATTTCCTAACATCTTCATTTTTCCAAACAGGAAGCCTAGAAAAGACTTTCCTTTTTCTGTTACTCATTTGAAAGTAGAGTAGTGGTTAGACTTGCTGCCACAGAAATCAAGCTTCCTGGGTTTATTTACTGAACTTAATTGTGTGGATTTTGCACATTTCTTTCTTTTCCTTTGGGTACTGCAGGTTAGGTTTGTTGGTGATTCTTCATTGGTACTGTGTGAGTTTGAGTGTAGGTGTGCGCATGAGTGATGGGCTGATCCCCATTTTGGTGTTGCTCCTTGCCAGGCCAATTCCCCACAATCCTGAGATGGTTTAAACAGGATGGACAATGTTATGTTGTGTTATGCAATGTACTGATGGACCAATTAATAATTGTAAAATGAGCCACAAAATGGAGGTTCTTTTCTAAGAAATAGATGCAGTTTATTCTTAGCAAAACATTGCTTACATTCCAGTTTTATTTTCATTTTTAATTTTTTTTGCCTAAACAACCTCCTTTTCTGTGTTGGGCTGGATTTGTTACTGCCTCCAGCAGACCCCCCGTGACCCTGTAGTTAGGATATAGTGGGTTGGATAATGACCGACTAACTGACAACCTCCTTTTCTAAATATAGTTGAGTGGCTAAATCAATTTTGCATCCATCCATTTGCTGAACTGCAGCATTGAATCAAAGACAGGGGATATCCCTGCATTACAGGGACCACTTCTGTACACTCCTGCGGATACACCAGGCTGATTTACTTAAGCAAATTTACAATCAATCTTTATTAATCCGGCTCTGTGTATAGCAGACAGAATGTCCTAATTGAGCATAAAAAACATAGATCTGTCCTCAGATCCTTTTGAATTGTGAGCTATAGCTGCTGAAGCTCCATTTGTTCCAGTCTCGAGTGCATAAATACTGTGATCGTTTTTCTTTAGATGCTGAGCCACAGTTGAGGCACTACTCTTAGTTTTTAGTCAGCCAGGACAGTTTCGTTTCTTGATAAGAGCTCAGTGAGAGGTAGTTTTAAGTGACCTGAACAGCAAACTTATAAAACAAAATGCCCAGAGGCTAATACTCCGAGAAGAAGAAAACATGTTCTGTTAAAAGTACAATTTTTTGTTGTTTTATACATGGCAGGGCAAAACTGAATTCACTTAGTAGTCTAAAATCAGTATTTTTTTTTTATTTTATTGATTTTATTGAAATCACACAACATTCCATACAAATACATACATTTTACAAGAATAGGATTGAAAACAAATCAATCCCCACCCTTAAATCATTATTTTAAAATAAATTCTATTATATTTAGTGATGTTTTGCAAAAAAGATTAATTTAACAAAGAATCACTAACGTTCCGTGAAAGACACTGTCTACGTCCTTCTATGAAGTCATACCTATTCATTCTCAAGCTTTAAAAAAGGAAGTTAGAAAATAATGCCAATGTTTGTGCCACTGATTGTGCAGCTGGGATGGGATGGGACGCCAATGGTTGAGGGGGCATAAGAATGGTGTACAATAGATAACAGGCAAAGGAGAAACCCATTCAATGGGGCAAAAGCCCCTCCAACTATCAATGTGGATAAACTGGAGGTATAAGGGGCATGGGCATGCATTAATTGTTTAATTAGTGCTCCAGAAGTAGTAAATGTATGAGCATCAGAGAGACAGCATGAATGTAGAAATGTTAAAAATTCAAATGAATCTCCCCAAGCTAATCATGCAAGTAAGGTGATCCTGGCTTGAATGTTTGGGTGCCTGCTGAATGTCACGGAGGTAAAGTAGCCATTTAATTAGTAGTATGGATACATCGATAGAAGGATACTCAAGGCCACCACAGCAATCCCTAGTGAGACAGCCCCAATACACTCAAAAGGTTTTCTTAACGTATGAAGTGATTTCTGAGATTTACCCAGATATAATTTATGAATGGGGCTTAAAGGTTTGCTCCGCTACAAATGCAGCAAGGGTTTGACTGACATGGTATCAGTGTGGCTCAAGGTTTAGTGATACAATGAGAATGATGGGAAATGTTTGGAGCTTGGGCACAGTGAGTGTTCTTATCTGAAGATTGGATACTAGACTATGCATATTCAGACCCGATAGAGCAGCTACACTTTTTAAATCTGTTACTTTTTTCTTTGATTATTCCTACCTTGTATGTTTTTGGGAGATGAATTGTTGAAAACGGTGCTGGAGGGCGAACTGGAGGAAAAAAAAAATGAAGGTGATTGCCAAGATGGGACATGTTATATTATTTGAAAGATGGTGAATTATACCAAGAAGTAAAAAGAGAAGCAAAACACAGAATGCAATGGATGAGCTGGCAATCAGAACACCTGCCTTATTGCAGATAACTTAAGAAAAAGAAGAAGTGTGCTCTTAATATACAACAATTGTTTTACATACAGTATATTTGGACCTTGACCTGCTTGTTCTCAAGTTAGAGTGGAATATAGAGGTGTACCCGTCAAAGCCCATCTGAAAGTCTTTACTGATTTGCAAATAGAAAGTAGGCATTAGAAAACTTGGAGAGATTTCATAATATGTTTGCAGATTGATTTTGCAATATTTTCTCTGGATACTGAAATGATCCCTCTTTCGCAGTAATGGAAACTGCAATGGAAGTAAGTCCTGTTTAGGGCCTATTATTGACTAATATACAGTATTTCCTGCATAGGCTCACCATGATCTAGTTCTTTACTGGAAAAATGGCTTCAGAAAATGAATGAATGATTTAATTAAGGTTTGCTTTGGCAGGAAACAAGCATTTAGTAAAGCATACAATGCTCTTTTGTACAGTTTTTTCGAAATGCTATCAAGTGGAGTCCTAAAAGCTTTCAGGATGCAACTTTGAAGCACATTACTTTGGTACAGGTTATTAACTTATTACAATTATTTTTGTAATTTGCAGCATTACCAAGTGTGTATAATCTACTAATTTGTCTTTTGTTAAAATTCATATTTGTTTTCATATATTAATATAATCTAAAAATGAATCTGCCTTTCTTATAATCTTTCTCGTAAAAAAATATGGCAGATTGTCAATAGTAGCCATCTTTTGCCACAATAAAATAATAAAGGAATATGGCACCCAAAAATTACAGTATATATATTTTATATGTTACTCACCAATGAAGGGAGGGTTTTCAATTTAAAATCATTATACAGTGATCCCCCGCTATATCGCAGTTCAGCTATCGTGCCACCGCTCTATTGCGGATTTTTCCGTGGAACACATCTCATTTTCTATCACAGAAATCTGCAGTTTATAGTGATAGTTTTTTATGGGTTTTTGACAGCTTTTTACATTGAAATAAGCATTTTGTTATTAATAGTTTAGCATCGCAATAATGTATTACTGTAATTATATATATATATATATATATATATATATATATATACACATACACCTGTACTGTATATAAATAAAAATGGAGTCAAATTTCAATAAGTACATCCTACCTGTGGTGTACTTTGCAGCCAATTCATAACAATGCATGCAGTTTTCAGCATTCACTACGTATGCCAGCCAAAAGTTCATTAGAACAATATTATAATTTATAATAACTTAGCGTATACGTTATATTTAAGCAATACACTAGTAAATCATAAAATATATTGCAACGTACAGAAATACGTAGACAATGTCGCAATTCATAACGAAATGTACATACGCTTTTCATTTGTCACTACGTGTGCTAGACAAGAGTTCATTAGAACAATACGTATTATAATTTATAATAACTATAACTGTAAATATTGACTAAAATGCAGTAAAAAGTCAATATGTATCTAAAATAATAAACAATTAAGCAATACAGTAAATCATTAAATATACGTACATTGTACACTATGGTAGACAAAGAGTTTTGCATTACAGTACCCAGAAGATTTTGATGATATTGGCTGAAAGAGGAGACTCAACCAATCAGAGTGGGATTTTCATTCTCTTGGGCTCTGATTGGCTGCTGCTAACATGGTGTAAACTTTTCATTTTGTTTTAAGCCCTACGTTGGCTCTCAAGCGTTATTTATATGGTCTTTCTATATTGCGGATTTTCACCTATCACTGATGGGTCTGGAACATAACTTCTGTGATAGGCAGGGGATCACTGTAGTATGAGAAGGCACCTTTCCCGTTTACTGTATACTGTACTGTACACTGAGCTTTCCAAAAGTATTACAAATATTTCAGCATAACTGACATATGCAATATGCAACACAAGTTATGTAAGAAGTTTTTCTTATTTTTTCCACAGACGTTTTTCACATTGCTTGCTGTTGTCGGCACTGGTTACTTTTGGGTCCTATTTTGCTACCATCTTTGCTATGTACTTTCTCCACAAAATCATGAGTTTTTTTCTCTGCCTTCACTACAAACTACATGTGATAAGTAACATATAAAAAATATTATTTTTGCATGGAGAATTCCTTTAAAGTCATGCAGCATATATGTTCCAGAAAAAAGTTTGCTACTGCTGTGACATAATTAGATTATTTTCACAATTTGAAGTTAATTTTGATATTAACTCATGTTTCATGCTGTCTAAAATGGAAATTAGCAATTCAAACTGCCAGAAAAGCTGAGAATAATGTATTAGTTTCACATGCTTAATGAGCTATATCTTAAATTTCCATATTGAATTTAAAAAAAAAATGATCCAGACGCTTGACATTACACCCAACATGTTCAAAAAATATCTACAATTGAAACAATCAATACCTCAGTAAGAAATAATTACCAGTTGTAAAAAGGTCTACCAAGAAAAAAGTTACTGCATTCTTTGGTGTTTATGCTATTCCTGTTGGTGAACATAAGGAAAAAGAAATAGTCACATGAAACAATTTAAAATCTGCAGCCACTGAAAACCAATATTGAACGTAATTGTAATTTAATTTCATTAATTTTGTCAGTGAATATTTTCTTATGCAGGGTCATAGAGATCAATACCTGCCTTTGCAGTATTACGATCAAAGCAGGAACAAACTCTTGATGGGATGATAGTCCATTCTACTCCGCACAAAATCATACCTAATCCATATAGACTTACTACCTAACAACACTCATACCACGGAGACATGCAGGAAACTGGGTGTTTAGAAAAAACACATAGATATTGGGAGAAAATACAATCTTCACACAGGCCATCATAAGGAGAAAAATCAGGTCTCTAAAGACATATGGTACTATCATAACAATACACTAATGATCATTGCGTAACTGTTACAAAACAAGCAATTGCCAAAGTCTACATCATTGCTCAATTGCCGAGTTATGTTGCCTTTCCTTATTGTGTTTTGTCCTGTAGGAGTTCAAATAAAATCATAATAATCCATACAAATTTTACAGTCAAAGACATTTGGTATTGGCAAGAACTCAGGTTTAATTCACAATTCGTACTTAAAAACATTTATATGATATGAGGAAACATACAGCAAAATGTCAAATGAGACTAGAAAAAAATATATTTTTATTTTTGCTAAGCTGTGCTGTACTTATCACCAAAATATGATTTCTGAAAGGCTGATTTCACAAAAGATTAATGGGATGAATTAAACAAAGCCTTTTGTTTCTCTTTTCTAAATTAGCAGTTTACTTTTCAAATGTCAAGCAATTTGTGCACTCAGCAGGTGATAAGAAATTTAATTTGTTTACTATGACTGAAAGCCTCAGAAAAGTGATAAGTGACAGGCTCTAGGGGTAGGGGGGCTATGATTGTTTTTGAAAGGTTTTTTATTGGCTAAGTAAACTGTATTTAGATATGTTTCCTGTGAAGTGAACCTCTCCATCTTGAAAATTGGTGCTTTGATCTTTGCTAATAGCAATAGTAAGAATAATATTCCTGTTTTGCTATTATTGCTGTTATTTGTTTTTAGTTATGTCATTTTTCAGTATCACCGTGGGATGCTGGAACCTATCCCATCTAGCACAGGGCACAAAGCGGGTACAAACCGTGGACTGAGTGCCAGTCCTTCGCAGCATGAACACACACACATGCACACACTAGGGCCAATTCATGACTTTGGACAATGGGAGGAAACTGGGGCACCCAGAAGAATCCCACGAGGACAAGGAGAGAACATGCAAACTCCATTCAGGGAGGACCTGGGACGCAAACCCATGTCTACTTAATGCAAGGCAGCACTGCTACCTCTGTGCTACCGTGCCACCCATTTGTTTTTATTCCCTATTGAAAAAAACTAGTATGCAGAACCACCCTAACAATGTATGGAGGCAGAAATAAATCATCATATTAAAAACGAACTTTAATAACCTGTTTTTAGTTAATAAACTAACCTAAAATTAGACCAGCAGTCATAAGGAGTATTTCAGAAGAAGACAGATGCTCAACACAAGACAACCTGGGAGCAATGGTTAAAGTGTCCCTATGGCTAGAACAGATAAGGAGTTGACAGTATATATTAAGTTCATGATATTTTATTTGTTTTCACCTATTCTTTTCTATACAATCCTTACTTCTGTTACGCTTTAAGCCTTGCTCCCTTATAAAAAGTTATTTCCTTGATTTCTTACATTACTCTGGTTTCATCTTTCCTATACCCACATAAAAGTCACTACAATACATTTACAGGGACAAAACAACCCCAACATTAAAAATGTTAAATTCATTGTATGGACCACATAAATGTACAGCCTGTAAACATCATTGCTGTTTGTGATAAGTTAGAGTAAAATGCTATTCAATGTTAAAACTTTGTCTGGCTATGGCTTTTGGGGTGAAACCACATTATTAAAATAAAAAACAAATTATATAAAACCAAAAACTTTAACACACAAGTGACAAGAAACACAAAACCAAATGGAAATCATAAACATATAATAATAATGATAATGGTGAATATACTAATGGTGATAAACTCAAAAACAAATTCTTGAGTGAACAAAGTAAAGACCTACTCCTGAAATTGCACTGTACCGGAGGCCCATTATCTTAGGAAATATACAGAGCTAGACACTAAGTATAAAGGCCATACTAGCAATTGAATAACATCTTTTTGGATATACCAATGTGCACAACAGCTCAAGAATGGAGTATAGGGAACTGGGCTTATAGTAAAAGGAGCTTATCGTACAATGAAAGTCTCATTAGTATGTCATCTCTTATGATCACTGTGTACAAAAGCCATGCTGATGAGAAATCTAGATTACTGGAAAGTGATCCACAGTTATGCATGCTTGCAAATGGAATTCCAAAGACAGTCATAAAATCTTTTGATGCTCACTGTTATGGTTTAAATAGGGCTCCATCCCTGATCTCTATTTTCTTTGGTTTAATTTTATTTTGTGATTTTTCCCCCTAATTTTTGGTTATTTTGCTCTGATAGTGTGGATTTTAAGTCCTTTGCTTTGTCATGCGTTTTGGTTTTCTATTTGTGATACCTTTGTAATTTATTTTAATCCTACTGAATATGTTTCTTCTTTTCTGTATGTTGAGTCCAAGTGGATGGATTCCCTTGTTGTAGCAGCTTTTGGGACCACCCTTAGCCTTTGCAAAAGCCTGAGAGTCCAAGGCATTAGTTTTTGTACTTATGTTGGATCTTTTTTTTTTAAGTGATTATTTTTTTAATTCATTTACTCTGGCCTTTATGTTGTTCTCTTTTGTTTTACCTCATTTATTATTCTTACTGCTAAAAATTTAATGTTTTATTCCTTGCTTTATTTTGTTGAAAATTTTGTTCTAATAAACTAATTATTAAAGAATGTAGACTTTGATATCTGAGCATTTTAAGTTTCCCATCTTCCATTGGGATTTCTAAGATTTGGCCCCTTTTTGGGTGTATAGGGAACAAACCCTGCTCATTGGATTTTTAGGAGACACACCTTCCTTTAGATATTTCAGACCTGTTTGGATTTAATAAACTCATTTATCTTTAATGTTTAATAGCTCCATATTTATTAAATAAAAAGTTTGAAGGATGTCAATCAAAAAGCTAACATTAATATAAAGAGAATTTCTAGTATAGCAAGAGACACAAATGTAAACCATTACAATACCAATATGGTGTCTTCCACTTCCTGTAGCACCAAACAAGTTAAATTACAATATTATTCAAACCCAAGATAAATCACTGGACAGCATTAATGGATATTCTGCAAATATTTTGATTTCAGCTAAACAAATAATGGAATGAAACTTTAGTTGAATTACACTAAGAGTCTGATTGGCAGAGTATGGAAATATTAGCATTCCTGCACAATTTTTTTTTAACTTTTTCTACCACCCCATCCACTCTTGGGGAAAGTAACATGGTCAGTTATTAAATTAGAAAGGTTTTTATAGCTTACGTCAGGTGGAAATGATAGTCATCTCAACATGCATTCTTCACACAAATGGCACCCCAAACCTTAACTGAATGTGAAACTATAGAGCTATACCAAATAAAAACAAGGAATTCGGCACTTTTGCAGAAATATTAATCAATCCATTGATTCCAAAGCCTATTGCCCCAATCAGGTTTGTTAATAAATTTACTAATATAAAGCAATTCTTTAGTAACAATAATCAATAATCAAGTGACCCTAGTCATCATTGATAAAATGATATACAAAGTCTATTTCTAAAGATTAAGAAACAGAACGATTCCATGTGATTGTCTTTTTTAGAGTGTGACTCCTTGCAAACACACACATGTAGGTGCAGTAAAAAAAAAACGAACACTAGTTTCCCCAGTAAAGTTAACAGACCAGTCCTTCTATATATGATTGATAAACTTCTGTATTTGTGGACAATACAAATCTTTATCCTCTCTTTCACATCCAAACTGACATGAACCCAATTAATGGTAGTTACGTCTAGTGCTTTATCAGTATCTTCTATGCATCCAGTGGATACATAGGTGGATATGCTACCAAAAGTTTCTTAATAATTCCCAATAGAAGAACATTTAAAAATTAGTGACATAAACCAGAGGATGTAGTGGGTCTCTAGGTTATTTGCATTATATCATACTGTAATATGTTCTTTTTTTAGATTAAGTTTTATTAACATTACCATGCCTCATGATACGTTTGTTAAAAAAGTGTTTAGTTGTTACTCGATTTTTTTTTAAAGTTCTCTTGGTGATTTTAAGGGATGTAAACTTTCTTTTCTAAACGTATTATATCTCAACCAAAGCTACTATAAAATCTGAATTTTGTGCCACAAATACCATTTGTATCTTCTCTGAAATTGCATTCCCAAAGATTTTCTGCCCTGAAACACAGCATGAAATCAGAGAAAAGCTACATTACAAATAAAGCTGGCAACTTGCCTTTGTTGCTGTTGTTGTATTTTGTACTGCCAAATGATTATGTCAGTATGAGTCTGTTGATGTTTCTGAAGTACATTTATGCTACTCTCAAAATTACTTAAGAACAAGTTAAGCAAAAAAAAAAAAAAGATGTTTTACAATTAGAAAGCTGAAGAGAGACATGCTTTTGGCAGCAAGTTGCAACAGGGGCTGTGATGTTGCATCACATTTCTGGAAGCCCAGCTCAATAAAGAACAAGCAGTGAAGAAAACGTCTCTTAATATGGTAGTGTTAAATTTAAAATTATAAACATGGCTTAGTCATTGTTTTTACATAATATATGGAAGATCATAACATTTAAAGTCATTCTTATTATGTCTAGTTGGAAGCACTGTATGCAGCCTTAATGTGGTACCCTAGAATCCATTGGTCTTGCTCAAGGGCCCAATGAAGTAGGATCCTTTCTGGCAGTAAACAGAATTTGAACCAGCAACCCTCCAGACAGCAGCACAGACCCTTAGCCATAGGCATAGAGCCATCATTTACCAATGTGACTCCCTGTAAAATAAAACCCTTTTGGGTTATTTGACAGACCTAATAAAATTGACCAAGTGAAGTTGCATCTCTATTTGCCCACATCAAATACTACAATGTAGACCTCCGTTTTTCCTTAATTGTAATGTCTGGTCATGTATAAAACCCCAGGACTGCCATGTCAAAGTGATCTTTGGATGTCTATATGACAAATAATCTCCATGGATGTTGGACTTCACACCTACCAAGACATCAATGGGTACCTAACAGGTTACCATGCCTACTTCTATCATCTAATACCTAATAGGATTAATGCTGGTTTCCTACTAGCATCCATAGAAATCTCCCTCTATTGTGTGTCTAGGAGAGTTCACTTTCAGGGACACCCACTTAATGTATAGCACCTCCTGACCCAGGCAGTTCATATCTACATAAATTAACTTGCAGAGAAAAGTTTGCTAGTATGGCTTTCTAAACCTTTACCTGACATCTGTATGGGTTTCCACCGTCCTGTGCCATCTCCATGCTGTTTCTACCTTTCGAAGACCCTTTCTTAGTAACCACAAAGCAAGAAATGTTACAATCAGACAGTCGCATTTGATAAAGGTCCAACCTAATATAATGTGCAATTTGAAAGCATATAAATTATCAAAAGACCACCAGAGCATGGGTTCTCTGACATATAAATGCCATATAAAACCAAGTTATTTACTCCATTCTTGTTTATTACATGCAACATTTAAAAAAAGTGCTTCTTTCTTCTAGCCTTTCATTTGAATTTTTGTGCCATTTTTATTTCTTTCCTTAATTCAGTAAAAAGATTAGCTACTGAGTGGCTAGACAGGGAATTCGTTCAGCTGCTGAAACACTCCAACAGTGAGGGATAAATGAAATTCTACTGCTGAGACATTTTGGAAATTACTTTGAAAAAAATCTACTCATTATTCCAGAAAAATCAAAAAGAACTCAGAAATGCTTAAAGGCGACAGTAGCTCAGGCTTCCATTGATTTTGAAAGTCCATTTATCACTGTAATGTTGACATTTATTCATCATTAGTAGACACTAGTTGAGAGACATTCAAGGATCACCTAAAGGCAGAAGAATCATTAAGGTAAAGTTTTAGGACTTTGGACATTATGTGCAATATATGAATTTTAGATGTTCCCTTCACTTTCAGGTGAGTTTTCTGTGGATTCTGCAGTTAAGCATGATTTCAGGTAAACCAGTTCTCAAATGGGGTTTGTTCTCGTCTTACAACCTTTCTGAATGTCAGTGGTCTTGCAAAACATAGGAAAGTTGATAGTTTGATGGGTTTCACACTTGTAAGGTGTAAACAAAATTAACAGAAGGTAATCAGTTGTTTTTAACTAGGTTAAAGCACAGTTGAAGAGTTGGTATGCAACTATTTCCAATGGTTTTACTATTATTCTTTCTATATTTTGGTGTTGCTCTTTTTGTAAGACATTATACAAATGAAAGTAATGTGTCTCAGAACCTCACAAGCATAAAAAACTCCTCTGTATCTTCCCAAGTTACATAAAACTGACTACTTCATGCTCACCTTCATCAAATAAGGGTCCACAATGGGTGATTAAGACAACCACTCTGAGTACCAGGAAGAATCTGGGTTAGTATCTACATCCAAATTGTAATCTCTCTGGGCAGTATATGACACTAGGTACTTTCTCCATTTCCAGTTGAGCTGACACCTGAGAGCATAAGCTTGGGAAGTGCTGAATACCTCAAAGGGAAATGGCAAGGTCAAAACCACAAAATACGTTGCCATTGCCATTAAATGATGATAAAAAATGTAAACTTTCTATTATATAAGCAATGCTCATGTTAACAAAAGCTTGGTAACAATTCAATCACTCAACAACAAACAGGGCAAGAATTTTTAAAAAAATTTAAACAAAGAGAGTAAAGAAATAAGAACCACAAAAACAAGAAAGACAAAGCTAGCAAGCAAACACACTTAAAGGTAACCCAACATTTTACAGGACCGTAAAAAAACTGCAATGGGATTCTGGAAATCCATAATTCACAAAAAAAGAAGCAAAACCTGAACAGTAATAGTAACTTTTATCATAAGCCAAATTTAAATCAAAAACCAAGAAATCCAAAGAATAAAAATGCACAAAGTAACCAACTCAGTAGCATAAAGCCAAATGAAATGTCACAGCAAGAAAAATGTGGTTATTCAGGCTATTTAATAACCATTACTAATAGTAATATTAATAATTACTAATAAACATTACTAATTAGGTATTGTAATGAAAAAGCTGTGTGTCATGTTTCATCTAGGGTCTCAATCCTAACTTAAATGTAGTTTTATTTATTGTGACCTTGCTGTTTATTTTAAATACCATTATTGTGTATATTATGTTTGTTGTCCTTTTGTATGTTTTGTTTATTAAATATTTATGTACTGTATATATTATGTTTATTTTTGTGTTTTTTTATGTTTCTTGTCCCATTTTCAGGGGACGGTGCCACCATGAATATCAGTCTCTAGATCGGTATTGAGTGTTGTTGTAGAACCTTTTGGTATTGCGAGTACTTTTGTGGATTTTCTGTTTTTGTGCTGGCCATAGCCTATATTTGGTTAGGAGAAAAAAGCCTATTTTGAATACTAGACCTCAGTTAGGCATGGGACCTGGCCTCATTGTGTTATTTTACTTTCAGGATTCACAACACCAGGGTTTCATCCCTGGCTAAAGTCTCTTTTTCTTTTATTTATTACTTAGTTTGTCTTTTACTTTCCAGTCATTCCTCCCTTCCAAAAAAGGTATCCTTCACAAGTCACCTCAGGAAGTAGACTTTTGTGTACCTGGTGTTTTTTGGACTTTGTAGTATCTTTTGGGGGTGTCTGGAGGCCACCCCTTAAGGAGGTAGCTATGTTATGGAAAAAACATCTCTGGCTCAACTCTTTTTTTGTAGTATTTATTTTTGTTGTTGTCTTCCAAATATAATTTTGTAAATTATGTTTTTTTAGTTCTTGTTTGTAAGTACCTTAAGTTCTTTATGTTGAGCCTAAGGGGGAAGGGCCCCCTGACACAGCATATATAGAATCACACCCAAGCCAACAACCACTACTATGTCATGTTTCAGGACTGTGGCAGCTACTCTAGTCATATGGCTTAATTTTGGATTTTGTAAGTAATTTTTTATCCTGGTTTTTTGTTTATGAACTTTGGCTTCTCAAACTAAAGATGTTCTGGATTATTGACTAGTTTATGTTTGCTTATAGGACTGCCTTTTAGGAATACACTTTTTTTTTATGTTTCTAGCTCCCATTGTGGATATTTAGTTTTTAAAGCAATTTACCTATTTTATGCCTGTGTCTGCCTTTTGTCTGCAAGTGGAGTTTAGAGCTAGGCTATACATTTTTGGATTCACACCTGTGTGAAATGCAGGTATGGATTTTGTTTGTATATTTTTGAGGCTCTTGGAGTAGGCAAATCATAAAAGGTAAATTTGTTGTTGCTATACATCTCTTGTTGCTAGACAGTCATAGGCTGCTAGTTGAAAGTGCATGGCAGGCTGGCATTTCTTAAATTGTTTAGACCAAATAAGAACATTTTCCCACTGGGTTTGTGTTTATATTATATGCATCTGACTTCCCCTGCTATAATGTTGGCCAATTGACAATTTATCATTCTCTACTAATTTTTATTACAATCCCTTGACAGGGCCTTCTACAGTGTGATCCTAAGAATAGTAAACAGTTGGGAAAAAAAGAGATTAATATCAAATCCACTTGATATTCTACTCCTAAATTGCACTGCACAGCTACTTCTCCGATTTGCTACAACACTGTATAAAATATCAAGTGAATAATATCAAGAAGATCGCCACCTCCCACCTGTTAGCACAGCAAAGTGAAAGGCCAAGTTACACAAAAATCTTCAAGCACATCATGCAGCACCCTGAACCAAAATCATTTACCAGCACCACAGACTAAGAAAAAGAGAAAGCCACAGTTTTCCCTGCAGTTCAGATGAGAGATTTTTGTAGAACTGGGACTGCAGTTTAAAGACTAGAGGCCTCAGCATTGTTGAAACCTAGCTGGGAGACTGTGCTTGACTTCCAAAGCACATATTGTTTGTGTTTATATACCTGTAACATAAGACCTTGTAGCATAAATATATGACAAAAGTTTTACCTTTACCTATTTATACATTTAATGGAATGGTTGTCTTTTACATTTTAACTACACTAAATATTACATAAAATACAGATGCACTTTTGTTCAGGCATTGTCAAATGAGCTATAAGAGAACAGAAAAGGTGCTGTACATTAATTAATGGCGTTTGCAAGAAGGGATATTGACTTGTATTTTGTGGACTTGTATTCTGTCATCCTGGCCATCGAACCTTACTTTAATCTTTGTTACTTAGTATTGCCTAATCTTATTTTTATTTTCTTCTTTTTTCTTTCTTCATCTTGTAAAGCACTTTGAAATACTTCATTTGTATGAAAATGTGCTATATAAATAAATGTTGTTGTTGACCCACCTATTAGGAAACGAGTGTCAGAAAGGAAGCTAAAAGGAAGTAGGATCACAGGGTTTTGAGAAGTTAAAATTTCAAAGATTGGAGATAACAAGCAGGTCTCCTCTTTATTGTTAAGAGGATGTGCCCAGTAATTCAAGTAATGGAACTGGTGATAGGGCTCCATTTGTTATGGAGGACAAATTAAGAGTAAGACATTGAAATTCTCCACCATCTAAGAATTTTTTTTAGCTTTATTACACTGATCACAAAATATCTATGCAGTACACAGCTGATTTGGCTGACTGTCTCGCAGTTGTTTTTGAAGCCGTTTAAAAATGTGCATTCAAGATCTTCGGTGCAGCAATCCAATCAACCGTAACATGTGATACCAATTCTGTTTGTCTTTAAAATATTTACATAATTAATTTTAGGGCTCCATCCTTCTCACCTTTCAACTTACCACTCCTTATGTCTTCAATCAAAATCAGAGCAGCTTCAAAAGTATTCCAACAATTAAATTAAAAAAACAATTTGATAATGCCACATCCACGCCATAATCTTTAGAGTTTTACTATAAAGTACACAACTATTATTCCTTCCATATTTGCTTTCAAACTTACCGGGAACAACTATGAAATTCATAAAGCAAGTATGAAATTGGATAGATGGATGAATGGCGATAATGTAGAAATACTGTGTAGATAGTGTGAACCAATAAAATCATCTGCTGTATTTCTGAGTTTTGTATTAGTCTGTTCTATGTTTGTAGTACTAGGGTGTTGTACCGTGTTAGCCATTATGAATGTAGTGACAAGTCAAGTAAAATGAAACCTTTTATTGGCTAACTAAGAAATATTACAATATGCAACACACATCTTGCCCGAGTTGCCTCGAAAGCTTGCATAGTGTAATCTTTCTTAGTTAGCCAATAAAAGTTTACTTGACTTGTCACTCTGTTGAAACAGATTTTTGTAAGAAATATATGAAAGTAAATTACTCTCTATCAATTAATAATTTTTTCAACATACACTACCATCACTGATAGAATAAATGGTCTTTAACACTTCCTTGGGCAAATTAGGTACATTAGTATGAATCTGAAAAACAGTAGTTTCACAACTCATAACTTGAATGAATGTATGGCATATATAAGGAAAAATAGACAAAATGACACTGCTGATACAGAGACATTTATTTGAACCTGAAGAAATCCTCCACAGTTCTAGATAGTTAGTACTTTAAGAGCAATTCTAGACTTAAAGAATAAAAAAGTGGGTCTTCATTCATTTTCCTAAACTGCTAGCCCTGGGTTGGTTGTAGCTTTGCATTCAGTTATTCCAGAAAAGACTCATCACAACCCTACAGTGGACAAACTGGGTTTAGAAAGTTGGAAATTAAGAAGTACATCTGTCAAATTGTTTAAAATTTTGAATGAATAGATCCTCATGAACAGAACTTAGTAGAGACTTTTATACAGTATGAAACAAATGCATAGAGAATGTCCTGTAGGAAATTTTAGACCTACAAAGAAACCACAATTAGGAAAAAAATATTATTCTGCAAGTTTTGTGCTGGGTTAGCAGTACAGACAGGACTTTAATGTTGCCAGGTTTTTTAAATTAATGGAAGACTGATTTCTTAACTGAGAAGACGCCAAGGTATTTGAGCCATCTCAGGTGAAATGTGATTACTGTGTTTGGTTAAAGTCCAAGTCAGGCCTTGTGCAGCTCTGCTGTGAACTTATTGCAGCCTGTAGAAGTTATTTGAAGGAAGACATCTGCAGAGATCATTTCTGTAATCCAAATTAGAGATGCTAAGTGGCACCACTAAACACTTCAACACTGAACACTGAGAGGTAAGGATGGTGTCTGGTGATGTTCTACAAGTGGTTGAATGAATCCTTGGCTTTAGCACAGATGCATATATTAGACTTCATATGAATGTCCAGCACAGCATCAATTCTTTTTACAGAGGAAAATAGGATGACTTGACAGAGTTCTATATTCAGCAAGAAGGACTGTAACGTTTTGAGATGTGCTTGACACTGCATAAGAAGAAATTCTGTCATGATAGCATTAAAATGAAGGTAGTGTGCATTCATCCAAGCATGAGTGCCACAGAGGCAGGCCCTGAGTGTGTCTATGGCTGATGTGCATCGAGGAGGGATTTATAGATAAACCTGGAGGACACTGGAATATGCCTGGAATATTTCACTATCTAAGTGGATATCTTAACCCAGTGGAAGTGTGGACACATTGAAGAGCAGTATATTAATCAGAAAATGGTAAACGTCACCAAATTATTGGCAGTATTAAAGTGAATTCACTATTAAAAAATTATTTAAATTTTAAACAAGACAAAACACTTTTTAGTGTTGATTTCCATTAAGGCCTCCCTACTGTATATCTAGGTTTGCATGTTTTCCCCTAGTTTACTGCATATCCAGTTTTCTTCTTTATCAGCAAAATAATTTTAAGCTGAATCGATACGTCATTTTAATGGACTTTTGTGTGACAACTTTTAGAGACTTTGCTGTCACTGACATGAAAACGTACAATATGATGGATAAAAATATTAAAAACCATGGCAACTGTAAATATGTATTGCACTGTAATGAAAAGTGTGAGAAAGCGTAATCACAAAACCAGTTTCTTAACACCAGCGTAGTATTTGTCACAGAAGTCTTGAAAATAAATATCATTCATAAGGGGATAAAATGGTTTCAGAAATTAACAGACCTGCAGAATGACAAAGTTTCAAAAGCAGGATAAACATTCTGACATGTTTGTGTTATGTTCCACTCATGGACACAACAAGCTGGACCTACTTTATTTAAATGTTAAATTCCTTTCAATTTAAACTTGTTGCTCAACTGGGCAGTTCTGACCACAATCTAATCCATCATACGTCCACCTACAAGCCTGTTATTAGATAGCAACAGATATCTTACAATTAGTCACGCCAGTGGTTCTTTTGTGTGTTTTAGGGGTTGTTGATTGTTACTCACAGTAAGGAGTTTCCATGTTCTCCCTATGTCTGCATGGGTTTTCTCCCACAGTCCAAAGACATGCAGGTTAGGTGCATTGGCAATCCTAAATTGTCCCGGATGTGTGTGTGCCCTGCGGTGGGCTGGCACTCTGCCCAGGATTTGTTCCTGCCTTGTGCCCTGTGCTGGCTGGAATTGGCTCCAGCAGACCACCGTGACCCTGTGTTATGATATAGCAGGTTGGATAATGGATGGATGTTTGTTATAATATTGCTATTTTTCTCTAGCTTCTGTAAAGTATCAATCTATCATTTGTTTGTCAGTGGAAAAGTTAGAAGTGCCACCTCTTCTTTTAGGACTGATAAGAAGAAAAAAAAATCCAGTCTGCTACTGTATGTTTTACATGTCACACATGTTTACTTATGATGTATGTTGTCTGTTTTTGCCTAGTGTGTAATGAGGAATAGAGTACAGAATGAACTCATTGCTCTGTATGCCCAATGAATTCATATACTACTTCAACTGGAAAGTCTTTTATCCATCTATTCAATTCCCAAGTCTCTTAATCCAAAATGTAAAACTTCTTTATGCTTCATTGTATGTATGTGTATGTATATATAAACACACACAATTTAAACTTTGTCAGACTTTTCTCATACCTGCACTCACAAAGAATTATTTAGGGATCATCAGCTAACCTAACTTGCACATCTTAGGCGATGGAGGAGAAAAACTGGTGTGCCTGCCTGGAGGAAGATCCATGCAGACATAGGGAGAAGGTGCAAACTCCACATGAATAAAGATCAAGTATGGGATTCAAGCCCTGGATGCCAAATTAGGGAAGCAGCAATGCTAACCACTGAGCCTATAGTAACTGTTTGAATTATTTTGTTATACTATTTATTGATAATTGTTCCAATTTCTAGGCAAGCATTATTGTAGAATGATTTTGACACCAGAAAAGATTGGACATTTGGATCAGGCTGTCAGGAAGATAGTCTGTAGGCGTAGACACCATATCTTATGTTAATACTACTGATAAAGTATTCCAAGTGAATTTCGTTGTTTCAGAATCAATATACTAGTGGTCTTTTTATCTATTAAAATGGCATTCACATTGCATTATTAATTTTATCTATAATAAAAAGTCTGTTTTTCCTACCAGCACTAAGTTAAAGAGAGCACTCTCTTCCCAAATTTATCATTTCACTCAAATTTTATTTCATTTTTGTTGACTTTATGGTTTTACTACTTTGCAAATAATCTCTTCTGAGATTTCATATTTCAGGCAGAGAACAAACAACACAAATGGCAAACAACATTATTTCAGGCTTAATTACTACCCTTCTGTCATATCCTGCTGAATCTCCTGAGCTAATTATGGGCAAAACTGAATAATCCACCTTTCAGATTTGAAATATGAGGGCAGAGGCCAGAGCAAATTTGTCAGCACAGTACTTTACATGCTTTGCATCTCTGAGTCTGAAAATAATTTGCAGTACCAACACACAAATAAACTGTAAGCAATGAAATATGCTGTGATCACGTTACAGCAAGACAACAAAAGTTCACATACCGTGTATATGACAAGTGAAATTCAGAATTCTCCTGATTGAATAGGCTACATTTTAAAGTTATGAAAATATGAACCTATGATAAGATTTACTTCTATACTGACTTTAAATTCTAAACCAATTGCTTATTCTGATTTTCCTGTATTATTACCTTCATGTGCATTAAAGCTCTAATGTTCTGTAGTTTTTTTATATAAAGTAGTGTAATTGTAAATTGCTAATCAAGAAATATGTGTTTACTGCTTTTTCTTCACTAATATATAATATAGACAGAAAAATAGAGCAATACCAAAATTCATTCAAAACAGTGCCACTGGCCTGTTCGAACAGAAGACACATAATGAATCTGATGCCAGTAATACTTTATAAGGTTAGAAATATTTAATTTGAGTAATAATATTCTGGGCTTTTAAAACAACAAGACATATTTACATTTATCATGTTCCAGCATAGGGACATGTTACTCAGGAGAAGATGCTGCTGCTGTATTTTTATACGGTAATTGGGAGTGCTTTATAAGAAACACAATAGGAAGAAAATGACAGAAATAGCTAGAGCTAAAGACAGAAAGAAGGAACGAATGTAGGGAGGGTCATCAGACAGCTTTTAAAGTCAGCACGCCCCACAGGATTTTAGGACTGACTGGAGTTGTAAGTTGAAATTCAAGGAACAGTGAGACAGATGAATATGAGACTGCAAATCCTGGAAAGTGCATACCCAAGTGTAATTTAAGAAAACATAATTTAATAAGTAGGTACCTGTGAACATTTTGAAATTCTTGAACATACTGTATATTCATAAGCTGAAAGAATGTTAAGAAATTGCACTGAATAGTAATGATTTGCACTACTAAAAATTATATGCATTTTTATACACATACAATCATATGCAAATACAGTTATACTATGCATATCATAACTAAATGCACCAGAGTTGGTACTGCTATATTAAAGTAAAACCAACAAGAAAAAAAAAACCTTCTGCAACATATTAAATAAATACATTACTCAGGTTTATGGGATTTATATTTGAAATTTGAAAAGCAACCGATATGGTCATGAGTCTATATTAAACCGAATGAAAATTGTGTTGGGACCTCCCCATTGTAAACTTTATAAAGAACCTGGTGTAATAAAGCTAGCTAGTGTAATCTGCATTGTCTCATTGTCTGTAGGTCTGCTTAACTGTAACGACATAGCATGAGAAAAGAGGGAGTTAAAGCAGTCAAATTCTCAATATTGTTAATTTGAGTCTGTAGTAAGAAATCAAAGGTCATGTTTGAACCAGAACCAACAGTTCAAGATGAGCAAACTGCCAGCAAACACTATGGAGAATTACAGCAATAAAAGAAGAGAGAGAATATTAAAATGTGCAGCCCCTCCTTCACTGAATACATTTTTGTTTCTGTGCCACTACAGGAGTCCTGTTCTAAATTATTAAAAATCACCATGGAGGATCACTTATATGAGTCATTTATCAGCAACCCCTTGGGTGTGAAAATGAGGGTCTTGAACAAGTGAGTGCAATTTACATGTGGTTTATTAAAAAGTACATTTATAGAATCATATTCATAGAATTCTTTTCTGACTTTATTAGAAGAACCCCAGCATAAATCCTGGAGTACATTGACCTACAAGTTTAAAATTACATTGGTTACTTAAATGTACCTGATGTACAATGTTTTCACAGTATTACCAAAAACAAAAGTAAAAAACAATAATTATGACTCCCACAATTATTTATGTCTTGTTTGAAAGATAACAAAATAGAGAAACACTTACTTATTTACAGTTTTACACCATTTAAAATTAATTTTAATGCTTCAGGTTACTAGATCTTCTCTATATGCTCCTACATGCCCCACTGTGATATCAAAATCATTAGGTAGGTTTAACTTTTGCTTTACAATAAAAACTACACTGTATAAAGTTTTTATGGAAATATAAGCCCTCATATAAGGCATCACAGTTGTTAATTCCCTGGAATTTCAATTGCATAATGATAAAGCAAATATCATTGTGATTATTGCTGTCCTTTACATTCACCATAGTTTTTGCCTAAAATATTCAGCAAATTTCAAAAAGTGAGGTAATAAGATTGCTAACCTTAAACATCCATCCATCCATCCATCCATCCATCCATCCATCCATCCATCCATCCATCCATCCATTCAGTATCCAACCCGCTATATCCCAACACAGGGCGCAAGGTAGGAAACAAACCCCAGGCAGGGCGCCAGCCCACCACAGGGCTAACCTTAAACAGAGTTAGCATAATATGCCTGGATAGAAATAGCTGTGAAAGCATTATAAGTGGTTATGTTTTATGTTTATAAGAGTGATGTGTACTCTTCACTTTAAAGATGACAAGATGTCGTAGTCACATATGCATGAGGTGTCACACTGGCAAGAAACCACCATATTTCAAAGTTTTTTGTGTATGCTGCAATAAACCCACAAGTCAATCAAAAGCATTAATGTTATTTTTACATATATTCAAATAAATGACGTTTCCTTGTAATTTGATCTCTTTCATTATTAAAACGTGATTTGCACATGTATATACTAAAGAGAACAGCACATCACAGCTGAGTGAATCTACTTTTATCAAAGATTTCACCAATGTCAAGTCACATACAGTGAAAGAATCACAGCATTCCAATGATATATGGTTGTTGATTGGTCATTCATATTACATGTCACAGTTGTGAGTAAATGGCAGGAAATAAACTGTTTGTGTGACAGCTCATCTTTACACATCTTTACGCACAAAGCTTGACTCTTTTGAGAACAACGCTGAAGTTAGCTGAAGCATTTGCTTTTATGCTTGATTTGTAAGTAGAGGTCGTAGTATAGCTTTGAAGTGTCGCGGCGTGCAATTTTACAGTTCAAATGTCATGAGTTCAATAACAATATCCGGATGCTGTCTGTTGCTTATTCTTCCTATGTTAGTTTACTCAGCAGTGCTCTTTCAATTTCAACTTAGAGTACATGCAACATTTCATAGTGTACCAGTGAGTACTGTTATGCTGTAATCTCACCTCACAGAAGTTTCATGTGATGACCCCTCCTTCGATCGAATGTCACTCAGGTCACTGGTGGGGGATAGGCTGTGAATAAGTCTCATGTGCTCATGGCCCAGACAATCTGCTACCCAAACGTGACTGAGAAATACTGGTTTAGGTGTATTTGTGGTGTGTGTGACTAGCTCTAGGGGGCCCTGTCCACAGCCGTTCCCTGTCCTCCTTCAAGGGATATCAGCAAAGGCATTGTCCCCATCTCTGTAACCCAGCAATGGAAAAAGCTGGTATGAAGATATACAGTTTGTATGTACTTAGTTTTTTCCAGATATGAAATGCAATAAAAAAGCAACAAGAACAACAAAATAATAAAATGGTGTAAATAAAAACACAATGAACCTTTGTTGGGCAACTGAAACAGAAGGCAGTTTTAGATGTGTGAATTGCAGCATAAAAGCCTCAAATATATAAATATATATAACAAACTACAGTAATTGTTTTTGAGAGATTGTTTAGAATGACATAAAATACAAAGTAATATTATTTAAAGAATAACAAAAATGGCAAATAAATGTACACTAGCCCTAGCTAAAACATGACTGTGACATCACATACAGGCTGTCTCTCAGAGACATGTGCCATATTGATTCATAATAACCAATTCTAGACATGTACAGCTTTATGATGTCACTGACATGTGACTAAATAACTATAAAAAATAAACAATACATAAAAATACAAACAAAAGAACAAGACATTAACAATTTAATCAGGACACTGCCATCTCCAAGGCACTTTAAATGTCACCTACAATTTCAGACACCTAGGGCCTCATGCATAACAGCGTGCGTAGAATTCGCACTATAACATGACGTAAGCACAAAAGCCGATATGTGCTTGTGCACAGAAAAATCCAGATGCAGGTATCTGTGCGTACTTCAGCTTCCACATTCTTCTGCTCCATAAATCCAGGTCAGCGTGAAAAGTAACGCTCATGCATGCGCCTTCTGTCCCGCCCCCAACTCCTCCCAGAATTACGCCTCTATGAATATGCAAATCAATATAAATCGCCATTAAGCTCAGCCTTCTGTGAAAAGACAATGGGAAAAGCATGGGGGAAAATATAAGAATTTCAGGAAATACCAAGTGGAGGCAAAGGAAAAGCATACTATTTGTTGATTTAAACCGTGGTATAATCAACAAAAGGAAGTTGATTGAGTGACATAGCGTGTCAGAGAAACTCAAAAGCTGAAGTTCACAAAGATGCACAGTGCCAAAATAAAACAGAAGTCACATATCAAAGTCGTAGTGAAAAGCCGAGTTGTAGCCCACCGTCTGAGCTTATTATGGTACAGGCTAAAAAAATAGGCACACAGTGGGAAAAAAGCACGAAGTGTCAACTTTAATGACAAAATAAACTATGTGATTAAAGTGGAAATTTCGAGATTAAAGTTGAACATCATAAACTTCATCTTAAAATCATTTAATTTACTAGTTTCTCAAATCCCATCATAACTAAAGTAGCACGTAAAATGCTTTGTTTTGTATTTGATCTTTAATGTGCTCTATGTGTGTATCATTACATGCTTCCGTTCTTTCTCTTCCTCCGACAGGACACAGAATCCATTGCATTCGTGATATTACAGCTCTCTGAATAATTAAAATACTTAGATGTATACATAGTATCATTTTCATGATGACTGGAATGAAAGCATGTTATTAATAATTGGAACACGATGGTGCAGTGATTGTTCATGTCTCACACAAGATGCTGCACACAAGATTACAATATGCAAGCTTTCGAGGCAACTCAGGCCCCTTGCCTGAAGAAAGGGCCTGAGTTGCCTCGAAAGCTTGCATATTGTAATCTTTTTAGTTAGCCAATAAAAAGTGTCATTTTACTTGGCTTTTCTCTACAACGACGATTCTTCAAAACTTTTAAGGAACATTGAAATATCTTCATAGTACGTGTTTAATTATTCTATCCGTCTATCCTTCCAGTGTCGTACCAGCCTCAGTAAATATACAGCGCAATACGTGAACTTGCTAGTACTGCGGCACCTTGTCCTCACATGTTTAATTATTAACAATACGGATTGTTTAAATGAAGTTAAAGTTTTATCTGTATAATATAATCAACATATTTTGCTGCATTTCATCTTACAAATGATGCCATCATCATATGTAAATACGCACTTATTACGATATTATAACTGTAGTGCAAGTTTACAGTGGGGTAATTGTGCTTATAAGTACAAACAATTCTACAAGGAGCAATTGATTGAGTGTGCTTATAGTTCTTGGGATGAAACTTTCTGAACCGCGAGGTCTGTACAGGAAAGGCTTTGAAACGTTTTGCCGTGGCTAAGGAAGCGTATGCTTGATACTGTATACCGATAATTCTCTTTCTGATCAGCTGCTGCTGTGATTCACACTCAGATATAGTGATATAAATATTCCGAGTGGTGCAGTGAGAGTAATATGGAAAAAGATGATCCACTGTGGCAACCCTTAAAGGGAGCAGCTGAAAGAAGAAAAAGAAGAAGAAGAAGGTGCAGTGAGAGTAACAACGCTAAAGCAGTTATGGTATTTGGAATACTATGGCTATTCCCTGGACCATTATATTGTTACAAGTTAATTACAATCAGATGCGTTACACTAATAAACAATATGCGGTTAGTTTCAGTGTATTTATAAAGCCGCCTCAGGAAAATAATGAGTAACCACACAGGAACAGTACCATTGCTTTGACGCTGGGAGCCGCCAGTCTGCAAAACCAAGCGGAGAACTTGTGTACGACAGGGTATGAGGTACCGTAGAAAAGTGCGTGGCTTTACGCCAAGTGTAAGTTTTATACATCGCGATTTGAACGTGGAAACGTTCTTACGCAATATTTCTGTGCGTACGCACCATTTATGCATGAGGCCCAAGATGTTCACTTGATTGGAAAGGCTCAGAGATTAACCACAAAAATCAGACTCTTTGCCAGTCATGTGCCAACATGAAGATCACAGTGATTACTTAACCTTTGCCCTATATTCTCATTTAAGTTAACAGCCAATAGGTGATCTCTAAACATATGCTTTAGCACATTTACTATTTCTATATAACAAAATGTGTACAGTCTTGAGTGTGAATATGCTAAACTAAAGTCTGCATACTTCATTCAGTGCTCATTCTTAGCCAAGTACCTCAAGCCTAAATTGTTTTCAGTTTTGAATTTTTATATTTTATTTCCTTCTACATGATACTGTCACATATTGTAATGTAGGAAGAGGAGGTTTTAGATAGCCTTATAACAGGTTTCACATGCTGTGTATATTTTTACATGGAGTTCAATAAAAATATGGTTATAGGACCTGCACTGATGGGAATTTTCCCAGTGGTCTGTAGTGCACCAATAATACAGACATTAGTTTTAGTGAGATATAGATAGTGTGCAATATTGCTAAGCATGCCTGATACCACTAAATAACCTGTTTTCTTGTTTTCCACTTTCCAGGGTTGTATAAAATTTGCTACAACTGGTGTTATTAAATTTATCTTAAAATGTCCAAAAAACAAACTATAGGATACAATTAGTAGAAATTTAAACAAAGATTGCAATTTCTTGTCATTAGTCTCAGTGACAATATTATCAAAAAGGCTGGTGTTTATCATCATAAAATATACACTGAAATTAGAATAAGAAATATACAAACAGGCTCAAACATACCTTTGTAGTAAAGTATAAGGCACAGATCTAAAAGGAAACCTTAATATTTTGTTCAAAACAGACAATAAAATTCTTCCCCCTAGAAACAAAACAAGTTTCTTTTCCCTCTGCTCCTATCATTTTGGAGGTGTTATTAGATTAAGATTTATATTCTCTGCTCAATTCCTCCTCAGTCATTTTACATTTTTTCCATATTTCATCTTGGCAGTGCCCTCCTTACGTCATTCTGTTCCTTAAATAATTTGTTGTGTGTATCTTCTAATTACCATTTCTCATTTTTTTAAATTTACAATTAAACATACATAATGGGGGACTGGTCAAACCAATTAGGTAGCAAGAACTGATCCTCACAAATAAGATATTTCTCCTATCAAGTAGAGCAGGTGTGCTTAAAACTGCTTATTGTTATGAGACACAATGTGTGTCCAAGGATTATTGTGAGATGTGGTGAAATTAAGCAGGAGATGACAAACATGAGCTGAAAATAGTATTTATGGAAAGCAAGGTCAAACCCAAGGCATCTGAAAGTCCAGGCAAAACAAAACATGAGGGCAAAATGAGAATCAAAGACGAAAAGGAGTTCAAAAAAACAGAAGCAAAATGTAACACTAGGGCCTACGTACTTGGCGTAGAAGCTAACTATCACTAATAGAGTTTTAGCTTTCAAGAAATTAACTTGATGTGGGCAATGCACACAGGAAGCACCACCATATTTATACACTCATATCCAATGATGTAATTGATGCGATTACGGTCACATAACACATACCACGGCACTGCAGAAATAAAGGAAAAATGAGTCAAGATTAAACTTTGTCAAAATTAATCAAAAGAATTATAAACCCCAAAATAGATTCTACAGAATAAGAAGACTCCAACTATACAAAAATACACATATGAACGTCAGATAAACAAGTATAAGTCAGAAGCAAGATTGTTGAAATTATGATCCAAAATCAAAAATGCTATCCGGTCATCAAAGTCAAAGAAAACATTGCAAAATACCTATTCTAACTTGTCTAATTTGCTCCAGTTTAGCACTAAAATGTATCAGTATTGGTCTTTGTTTGAGAAGATTGAGCTACACTTGAATAAGTGAGGGCTGTGCACTGCCACGGAGTGATAACATAATATATCGCAGGACTGTTATAATCTAGTTCCTTTCTAATGTATGTTCTGTTTACTTCTGCACCTCTTATGGGAGGTTTGGGTTTTATCTGTGGTTTGTCACACTGGAGGACCAAAATCTAACATTTAATATTTCCTACAGAGGGTTTAGATTAGATTAGATTAGATATTTTAGTGCTAGAATTATTTCACATGTACAAAATGTTCTGAAGTTCAGCAACTTGCATTTCCTGATGATATGAGATTTATTACATGTGTCTCATCTTCTGATCCCTTTAATAATTCTTGTTACATTTTGTCATGGCAGCAGCACAGTGACTGGCATCAGGCTTAAGAATGGTAAACAATACGCTTATGCCATTTAAGGTCAGTTACAAAATAATAGTGATAGAATCCCAAAATGATGTCTCCAGATTATTGAAAAATAAGTAAACATCTAGAAAATGTGCAGATAATCCAGAATTGAAACAAAATGATACTAAGGCCGGTAGTACACGAATTAATCGAAATTATAGACAGAGTACAGTAAGTGAGGTCGGGCATAGGTTAACTTGGAATGGAGATGGAAAGCCCAGAGGGTGAGTAAATGTGTGGTTTTTGGGTTTTGAGCTTTGAAATAGTAAACAAACAACCAACTAAACAAGGAAACCTTTTAAATCCTTTAATCTTTCCTTCTTTTGTAATTTTATTTTGCGTGTCTAATATACAGGGTTATTCAAAAAGAATGAACCGATTTCATTACGCAATATTTTATTAAGTAAAAGTAATACAAAACTCCAGCAAAGTCACAAGTATTCTACTCACAAACAAGTTTTATTTCCTGTCTTACAATTGTTCAATGTGGCCACCACCTGCAGCACGGGCATCATCAATGCGATAAGAGAATTCCAGGAAAAGTCCAGGACGGTAGAAAGGGGGCCCAAGACTTTGCTCTTTTTGCTTGGCCTGCGAGATCTCCAGACTTCACCGTGTGTGATTTTTTCTTGTGGGAATATGTAAAAGATCACGTTTATGTTCCACAGCTACCCACTAACCTTGATGAGCTTAAACATCGAATAACAACAGCGATCCAGTGAGTGGAATGTGATATGCTGATACGCGCCTGGGAGGAATTCTCTTATCGCATTGATGTTGCCCGTGCTACAGGTGGTGGCCACATTGAACATTTGTAAGACAGGCAATAAAACTTGTTTGTGAGTAGAATACTTGTGACTTGGCTGGAAGTTTTTTATTACTTTTCCTTAATAAAATATTGCATAATGGAATCTGTTCATTCTTTTTGAATAACCCTATATATATATATATATATTAGAAAGTAAAGGAAAGGAAAATCGACTACAAGCAAAACAGTCTTAGTCTTGGACAGACAGGGGTAAAAAGCCAGAAGTATGACAAAACAAAGAACCTTAAAACAAAATTGGCAAACAAAAGTAGTTTCTAAAGAATAAAGCAAAGCTTTTAACTCCCAAAAATATTTAAAATTGCTAACCTTAATGCTTTGCAAAGATTTGTTTTTTTCATCTAGAGACTTCGAGTAGCTGTGCAGCACTCTGCTAGCTTAAATATCACACCTTGAGACTTCACGCCTCACTGCCACGATCATGTGGTAGCAACAACAAATGGCAACAACCACAAGGAGGAAAAGGGAAATGGTGGAAATCACAATAAAAAAAACAAACAAAAAGGAAGTGGAGTTACATCAAAGACAGAAAAGTAACATGTTTTCAATTGTAAAAAAGCCAAAAATAATGTATGTTAATTAGTCAAAAAAGTACAAAACCCAGAAATCATCAAATAAACAACCTCTAGTATAGGAATCTTTATTGTCTGAAACAATATAAATTACTAGTCCATTCATTTTCTAATATGCTTTTGCAGATCAAGTTTGTGCAGGGCTGGTGCCTGTTCAAAGTAACACTGGGCCCTAGACAGGAGCCAGCCATGAATAGGACACACTCAGACATGATATGGTCACCCACACTGGATCAGTTTAGAGTCACTAATTAACCTAGCAAACGTCTTTCGGTCTGTGATGAGAAATTTAAAGTACCAGGAGAACATCCCACAAAAACATGGGAACGATGTGTAGACTAGACATAGACAGTGCTTGGGCCCAGAAATCTGGAGATGAGAATTAGCAGTGCTAACCACTGTACCACTCTATCAATGTACAGTAATATAAGTTAAACAAAATAGATGTCAACAGTAGTACATTGCAAATGCCTTCTTACTTCATACTAAAAAATGTTCACTAACAGTACATTAGAGTGTACAGAGTAAGGTATGATTTTATACAGCAACTGTCAAATCTTTACAAAAAATGTCTTCTATCGAAATAAATGAGCAATCTGATGTTGTCCGACATGAGAGCAGTATTTTAGATCATATTTCAAATATGGCATGTTAGTCATGTGAGGTCCAGTGCTTTGTTTTAAAAGGATTGGCAATGTCATGTTCCATTTACAATGAAACTGTTAAAAGAGGGAAAGCTATTTCAGCCATAAACGTCTTGTACTAAAAAATAAAGTTTTGTGAAGATACAGTGAAAAAAGTTTTTTTTTTCAGCTAATATTTTAATCTAATGAATTAAAGCTACTGCAGTGGGCTGGCACCCTGCCCGAGGTTTGTTTCTTGCCTTGCGCCCTGTGTTGGCTGGAATTGGCTCCAGCAGACCCCCGTGACCCTGTAGTTAGGATATAGTGGGTTGGATAATGGATGGATGGAATTAAAGCTAACATAACATAACACTCTCTGACCCACTTAATCCAATTTAGGGCCATGGTAGACAGGTGTAGGCTGTCGCCGAAGCACTAGTCACAAAGCAGTAACCAACTCTGATTGGGGTGCCATTCCATCACAGGGCACGCATACTTACACTGACCAGGAGAATGTTCAAACTCCGTGCAGAGATTTCGTTTTCTAATCATATTTAAGAGTTTGAGAAATGTTAATGAGTCTGCATATACATATTATTGTTGAATTTTAGAGCCCACATGGTCACCCACTACAGATTCCCTAGAGCTACATGGGCCTGGGTATGATCCTTAACTCCGATGTGTGCCTGTGTGCAGTAGGCACATTATTCCTTTGTTTTTGTGGGATTTCTCCTTGTCCTCTGACTTTTTGCTGTATCCCAAACAAATCTACAGTGTCTATAAAGATCTAAGATGTTCTTAGATCCACAGATCAGCTACTCCTAACCATTCCCAAGTCACGTTTTAAAACTCGTGGTGAAAGGGCTTTCTCCATCTGTGCACCCAGGCTCTGGAACTCCCTGCCCTTAGTGGTTAGGCAAGCTGCTTCAGTCGCCACATTCAAATCTCGCCTAAAAACGCACTTCTTCACATTGGCTTTTAATTCTTAACCTGTTTCATTTTCCACTTGCCTTTTGTTATTTTCTCGATTTTATTTGGTCCCCTGACCTGTTTTTAGTATCTCTGTTTTAATTCTCTCTAAATGTTTGTTTTTAATATTTTGCTTTTAGTCCTGCTTGTTGTAACTGTACAGCGCTTCGGTCAGTTATAATGCTGTGTTTTTAAGCACTCAACAAATAAATATGGTATGGTATGGTATGGTATAAAAAGTATTCACCCTATTGGAAGTTTCGACATATTGTTGAAGTACAGCAGATTAAATTTGACTTTTTTGACACTGATCATCAGAAAAAGACTTTTTAATGTGAAACTGATAACAGATCTCGGGAAGGTTATGCAAAATAATTATAAATATAAAACACCAAATAATTGATTGTATACATATTTACCCCTTTTAAGTCAGTATTAAGAAGATTCCCCATTGGTAGGAATTCCAGCCTTGAGTCTGAACACTCAATGTTTCCACATTCTTCTTCCCCATAAAAACAATTTGAAAATTTCCAAGAGGGTGTGAGTTCTTTTTACAGTCACTGTATATTTGGAAAATTGGTGACTATAACCTGCCTGGGGTTTATTTCCTGCCTTGTGCCCTGTGTTGGCTGGGATTGGCTCCAGCGGGTTGAAAAATGGATGGATGGATAATGGATGGATGGGTGACTATAAAGTGGCCCAATATTAAAGCACTCCGCAAAGTATTTTTTTATCTCTTCAAGGCTTGAGTCATGTTTCATACCCAATTGTCTAACTCCTAGCAAACTTGAAATCCCAGGTATCAGGTATTAGATGAACAAATGATGAAGTATACTTTGTTTTGTTATGCTTGTTACTTGTTTTATTACTTCTTATAAAATAATGAAAATGGATTTGCCAATCAAAGTTTTCTAAATAGCCACTCTGAGTAGCTAAAATGACTTGGACAATGAGCTGTGCACAAATGTTTACTAATTCAGTGCCCAGGAAAGGTTTCTAAAAATCATCTCACATGTCAAATAACATGAAGCACACCTCTTAGAAAATTATTTGTCTTTGGCAGACCACAAGTGATGACTCATAGGCTGATTTTTAAGCTCTTATCAGAAATAGTCCTGCAATAGCAGTTTACTACATTGCTATGTTGTTTGGCATGTAATGACTCATTTGGTATTTAAGGAAACACAGGCCATTGAAGAATCGTGAGATCCTCTGGCATAAATAACATTAAAAAGAGAAGAAGCAACATTTATGCCATTCAGAAACGAGGTAAAACTGAGGAAAGCATCAATTACCATATGTAAAATTAACTTTAAAAGAAATATGCCACTTATCATGTGTTAGCTATGTACATTTTGAAGTAGTATAATGTTCTCTGGTCTATTGATAGCACACAGCTCTAGAAGATTTGAAGAGTTTGAATCCTTGCCTCGTCACTGTCTTTGTAGAGTCGGCAGAATCTCTTTGCTTTGCATGGTTCTTTTCCTCCCTTTCACTTCCTATGCATGTTAGATCAATTACTATCTCTATACTGGTTCTCCATGAGTGAATAAGCCTTGCAATACTCTACCACCTTATCTATATGTCTTTTACCAAGTGATGCCAACATGGACACAAATATATTATGATCCTCAATTGGATAAGTGTATCAGATGATGAATCTGTGGATGAAAATGTTCTTTACACAGAGATGATCATAAATTCACCCATGTTATAGGTAAATACCTACCCAGGTCTAATACACTTACAGTACCAGGGATTGTTTGGTAAATATCTAAAGCCTGTCTTTTAAAACATTGGGAAATGTTCATCAATGACTGTTCACTCTTTGATGGCAACTCTTCAACCTGCAATTTAATTTTCAAACATACAATTCTGGTAACTCTCTGAAAACAACAATTATATTCTTTTAATAGTCACTGTATAAAATCCTGACTTAGATAGATGGTCAAACATAAGGATTAGAGTGAAAATATAAAGAAGAGAGGCTGTCTGCCCTGCTTGCCTGCACACAAAGCTTTTTATAATTTGTCTTCATCATGAAGCACTTTTTATTCCTCACAGTGGAAGATATGTCAAAATAACAGCTGTAAGAAGTATATTATCTACTAAGGGTGATCAAACATGCATTTAATCTTAAAATCTACAAACTCCATAGTCATCGTCATGACACTAATGTATTGCTTACCCATCAGTGATGGATGGCCTTGCTTTTCAAGATTATGCTGTCAGCCTTACTTAGGAAGGCTATTGAAAAAGTGGCCAGTTCTTTAGATCTCTGCAGTTGAATTAATATGTTTGTGTAGCTTAGATCAAGTACTAAAAGTACCAGCATATAACAGATAAACAACACATCTGCCTCCAGTAATGAGGCACTGCAATAAGCAGTAAGGCAGCAGCACTTGGTCTTGGCTTTGGAAATAATCATGACTCAGTTAGGCTTGTTTATTTTCATTCTCTTATAGAAACTTTCTCACATATTTCTATTGATTCTCTTCACTTGACCACATTTCACTTGCTTTCCTTATTTACTTACTTACTTACCAACAGAACTGTGAAGGTCTGGGCTTTTTCAAGCACTGTGGGAGGCTGATAGCAGAGAGAGAAAGACAGACTCAAGCAAACTCAAAAAGAATGAGAAGTCATTAGAAATGCCACTAAGATCTGTCACCAAAGAGTCATCTTTCCTTGAACCATGGATGTTGACCAAACACAATATGTATCAAAAATGTAACAATAAGAGTCCCAGATAAATCCATCTGAGAATTATAATCTAACTGCTACTTTCTATTGTACCTGTTCCCCAAAAGGTGACACATACTTTTTTTATATTACCATCACCTAAAAGCTTTAAAGCCCATTTACAGCATCTTATTATCAATGGAAGTTTTCATCTTGGAAAGAATTTCAAAATGCCAAGATAGAAGAGATAAGAAGATGTGTTAGCATAGTAATTTGTTACTTTACCAGGAAATACTTGGCATATTTTCTTAAACATTGCAACAACCTCATGATAATGAGGCATTTTAGGAAAATTAAAGAAAAAAAACACAGTTTGTTGAAACTCTTTAAAGAGATGTACAATATTTCTGAAGCTGAAGGTTTAAATTGTAATTTAATTATAAATCTAGCCATTTTGTTTGACATATTGATTTAATCCTTTAGTTTTTGCATTATTACATTAATCTGATATCTGCTTTTTAATTTTGAAAAATATAGGAAAAATTAAAATGGTTTCCTACTAGGCATCATATAGAAATGGTAGGTCATTATAACAAAAAAAAAAAACATACATGTATCCTTGTGTGTTTTATTATTTCTGTGTGAAGTTTTGAGTTTTATGGGTGTGCCTGTCCTATGTAACTAAAAAAATATTTGCCTATTGTATCAGGAACAATTACCCAGGGAATGATAAGATAATGATAATTGATGCTAAGTTGTTATTAATAAGATTTTATATTTAAGAAGTTTCTCTATGAATATAAATGTGTGCTGAAGACTTTTAATCTGTTTAACTATTTTGGAACTATTTGATAATATTAAGACATAAGTGTGTTAAAAGATTATACCATTTATCTGAATGCTGATTGGTGCAAATTGATATATGTTTTATTGTGTTATACCTAACTTACTTAAGATAGTAGTTGTTATATTCCTCATAGAGAAATGGTCTGTTCACATGGCAGACTCCTTCATGCTTGTTGTAAGAAAAGATATACATATTGGATTTATGAGTGACAGTGGCTCTAGATTGTTCTTTATTTACAGAGTGTTTTACTGACAGTCATTCACTTGATTTAAGCAGAATTGAACATTCAGTGGTTTATTCTGAGTCCTTTTAAATATCTTTATTTCAACATGCTCTTAATATCTATACCTATATATATATAAATAAAATCCAATGTCTGTCTTTCTGTCCGTCTGCTTTTCACGAGAGAACTAGTTAACGGATTTAGATTGTTTTTTTTCTATAATGTACTTGAACATTCCAGTTGATTTTGAGACATCTCTCACTACACTAAGTATCATAGTTCGCTTGCGGTTCCGATTAATTTGTGCAAATCCGAGAGAGATTCAGAGGGCCTTTCCTCCTCACTAACGCGCCTGCCTCAGGGCTTATCATACATCCACTTAGCTAACAAATGAGAGAGCTACTTAACGGATTTAAATCAGGTTTTTTATCTAGAATTTGCTTGAACATTCTGGTTGATTTTGCGACTTCTCTCATCGCACTAAGAATCATTGTTCATTTGCAGCAGCGATATAGTCACACTAATCCAAGACAGAGGCTGCGGGCCGAGGGAAGGGGGAAGCGTGACATCAGGATTGCGGAGTCAGTCTGCCACAGCGTTTTGGAGCGTAACTTGTCTCTGCTTAACTAGCAATACCTTTTTTGTTTATTGATTTTTAAAGTTTGTCCTGTTTCACTAGTACACGGGTGAAGCCGCAGGGAATGGCTAGTACTGTATAAAACCATGAGCTGCCCTACTTTAGCACAACCTGTTAAGGCGTGTAGTCTGCTACAACAAAAAGATGCAGGACTTCTTTCAGTTTCAATGATAAAGAAAAAAATTGTTGGCTACTCAGGAAGGATCTTTCTGTGAGTGTAATGGATGCACAGCTTTTAACTTATAGTGGCAGGTTTATTACCATGGCAGCCAACTCTTTTGCTTTCATAAGGTTTATAGGCCCCACTGACTATTTTACTTTAATTTCTTGTTTTTTCCTGGAATTAAATGTCATTTTTGGTTGCAGTGCTACAGACCAGTCATATATTGAAGTGAGTTTAGACAGTAGATGAATGCAGTATAATTAGGGCAATAACTGTGACTGACTGTACATAAGTTTTCACCTTTTTTTGTTGGTCTTCTGCTAACTTGGTCAAGTGGCACTTCATGTCTTTGAAATGAAACCTCAGAATGCACAGGCAACAGTTACAAAATCAGATAAGCATTAACAGACTGCAGTATCATTCCAGTTTTAACCATCATCACAGATGTTACCTTGTACAGTAGTATATCACAGAACATCCATATAGGACATAGGACTGGGTAGCCAGCTAGAGTATGCCGGATAAATTCTGATGTTGCTTCTTTCAAAAGATAATGTTTCTCAATTTTATTTTTCTCTACATCTGTCTTAAATGGAGTTTTTTAATCCTTACCTACATTATCAAATGGCTTAAACTTTCTGCTCTTTACTTTACCTTCCATCATTTGAACCCTCAAATTAAAATGTCTGTAGACTATTAAAATTTATTAATGTCTAAATATGGTGTAAAAATATGTATTTCTAAAATTTTAAGCTTGTCTAGTGATGTAAAAATTACTTTACATTATAATGAATTGAAGGGAGTTGAAAATGTAATCAGCATGTTGTGTTTTTTAAAATTATGTCAGTCATCATGTGAACATGATTGTTGCATTTATTATTTTTTAACTTTGTCATCAATCATCAAATGCAGCAGCCCATCACAGATTCTTGGCATTGGTAATCTAACACGGACAGGGTCAGTAACAATAGAAACTACCACAGCAGGAACAATAATCCATCCATCATGTTATTTTCTACACCCACTCAATCTGCTTCAAAGTTGCATTGCTCCTGTTGAAAATTAACAAAACAGGAACATAACTGGAATCCGTTCTATGTGGAACACACATAGGCAAACAAAAATACAGCCACACATTCATTCAGAGACCAGCAATTTAAATGTGAGAACCACTACAGCTCAGGACTGTGTAATGAGTTATACCAAATTATAGGGAGAACATTCAAACTGACAAAGAAGAGAAAAATCGTAACATAATATAAAACATTCTAAGACTGACTCAATCCAATTCAGGGTCACAGAGAGACAGAAAAAAAACCTGTGCAAAATAAACATATTCTGAAAAACAGAACAAAACGAAACATGGAAAAAAATAACCATCACCTACGAAAAATGTTTCACTTCTACAGGAGTATGTTTGTGCAACGCAATTCATGGCAGCAGCAGAGTCTTACATTTTAAAGCTGGTACTATTACCATAGAAGCACCATATAATTCAAGCATTTTATGAATATCATTGTTCTTCTTCCCACCTGTTTGCAGAAATATAAAAAATGTGGTTACAATCCATTGTGGTTTGTATTATGGAGCAGAAATCATGACAGCTGCCAGCATTACAATCTCCAAATGAAATTAGGTCTAAGCACTCTTTTATGAAGTATGGATGGATGGATAGATAGCTAGATGAAAGCATTCAAGCAGAGTATGTAGCCTTTGGTTTTACACTATTACTGTAAAGATCCATCCATCCATCATTTAACCCGCTATATCCTAACTACAGGGTCATGGGAGTCTGCTGGAGCCAATCCCAGTCAACACAGGGCACAAGGCAGGAAACAAACCCCGGGCAGGGCGCCAGCCCACCACAGTTAATATAAACATCCCTTCTTTAATAGAAGGGGCATTTAACTTTGAGCAGAAAATAAAAAAAATAATAATAAAATACATTTTATTTATATAGCACAAAAGAAAATCAAACAATACTGAAATGTAACGTTTTATACCATGTCCATAATCCATCCATCCATTTTCTAACCCGCTGAATCCGAATACAGGGTCACGGGGGTCTGCTGGAGCCAATCCCAGCCAACACAGGGCACAAGGCAGGAACCAATCCTGAGTAGGGTGCCAACCCACCGCAGGACACACACAAACACACCCACACACCAAGCACACACTAGGGCCAATTTAGAATCGCCAATCCACCCAACCTGCATGTCTTTGGATTGTGGGAGGAAACCGAGCGCCCGGAGGAAACCCACGCAGACACGGGGAGCACATGCAAACTCCACGCAGGGAGGACCCGGAAGCGAACCCGGTCTCCTAACTGCGCGGCAGCAGCGCTACCACTGCGCCACCGTGCCACCCCATGTCCATAATGACCTACCTATTTTGTATGTATTAAGATGTGCATTTATTTTAAATTATTATTATAAAATATGTTTTACTATTATTATTATTATTATTATTATTATTATACTATTTAGTGTATAATATTATATATTTATTATTGTCTGGAAGCATTATAACATCTTTTCATCATTTGAATATTCCATTGCCATCTACTGAATTCTGTAATTTGAATATAATACATTACCTATGTCCCTTAAGAAATTAAAGTCATTGCCATTTCTGTCTATGCAATATTTTTCTTTTTTAGCTCACGCAGCTGACAGACCCCTGCACTGTTGTTTAGTTGCAAATTTAAAATTATCACTGTCGTTCATAAGTATGTCATTAGTATTCTGTAAAATGTGCATATAAACACAGTAATAGTAATGATCAATCTCTCCTGGAAGGAAAAAGCACCACTTGCAATTAAACATTTGTTTTGTGTTGCTTTATTCCCATTTGCCTACCCATGTCCCTAGTATTCTTATAATGGAGTATAGTGTATTTGTTGGGATTTCCATTTTTGTCTTTATTTTCATAACTTTATAACAAACTTCCAAATGGTAATGTCCAAAATGGTAGCACACGATGATGTCACCAACATATAAATAAAGAGATTATAAAAGTAAAATAAGAATTAAAAAAGAAAATAAACCCAAAATGATAATTTCCTACTAAATTGTGACACACTGCTGTTGACTGGTCAGTGCCCAACCCTTGTTTCAAGTGACACAGATACTGTATATTGTGATGGGTCACCTTTTTTGATCAGACATAGGTTATACAAAGACAAATCAGTGAGTGGTTATTATCCAGCAAGATAAACTCTAGTAAAAAAAAAAAAAAAATTTATTCTGAAGAAAATAAATAAAAAAATATCCATCAAGTTGCTCTTTCTTAACATAATGTAAAATTCCATTTCCTTCCACTTATTGTTGTCCCAGGGCTCTACGTTTTCATGGGCTGCCTATCAGTGTATACCAAACTGAAGTTATATGAGAGTGGGCATAGAAATAAAAAGGTGATGGGAAACATTTCTGCATTGAAGCCCAGATGTGTAACAGCTTCTTTTTCAGGTTGTCAGGATTTTGTTTTTGTAACTGTTTAGGATTCTCAATAAGTGGATTTTAGTGGACAGCACAGTGGTAGTGCTGCTGCCTTGCATAAAGAAGACCAGGGTTTCCATCCCAGATTCCTCCCACAGTCCAAACACATGCAGGGTAGGTGGATTAGCAATGCTAAATTGCTCATAATGTTTGTGTGTGTTTGTTTGCCATTCAATGGGCTGTCGCCCTATCCAGGGTTTGTTCCTGCCTATTGCCCTACACTAGCTCGAACAGGCACCAGCAACCCTTTTTAGGACTGAACAGGTTAGACAATGACTTTGTTTAGCAGTTTGGGCACTTCTGCCTGTCTGTTTGTGTTTTAAATTATTGTTTGTATTTTAACCAACAAGCTTTTACGTGGTAAATATTGTTGCAAAATGTTATTTTTTAACTTGTCTTACTTACAGATGGCAGTTACATTTTCTTTGCTTCATCTAGGTCTGCATCCTTCATGAGTTTTTGTGATCCAGTGAATGTCATGGAGTGATTCAGACTTCATGACACAGCTTTATTGCCTGAGAGACTATAGCAGTGAGACAATGATCTCCTCTATAAGTGTGGTCAGAGGGCATGTTTACTTCATCAACAAAGAAGCCATACTGGTGACAAAGGAGGAGCCATAAACCAAGTGACCATGTGTTCCTGTTGGTGCACAGTTTGCATGTTCTACCTGTGTCTGTATGGGTTTCCCTTGATACTCTGTTTTTTCCCAAATCCAAAAAATGCTCTTGTTAGAAGCACTGGTAACTAGAAATTGGAAATATTTACTGTCCCCATCCTCCAATATCCCAAATTGGTTCCTGCCTTGTTCCTAACGCTGCTTTGATTGGCTTCCCCTCATCTCTGATGGGTTTGACTGTTGCTGGTTGGATAAATCAGTCTAACAAAAGCCATGCTGGCACAGAGAAAAACATCTTGCACCATTATTGTTGAGAATGAACGTGTAACTTACTTTAATTATTTATATTTATTGATGTTAACTTGCAGATCTTTGGAGTTACAGGGACCTGGCCACTATCTGTCTTGTTCTACAAATATAAAGTTTTCATCATAGATGAGTTTTTCTAATCATTTTAAATTAAAAATTATACTTCCTAAAAAAACATTCAGCTATTATATTTGCTGTTTCAGGGATGATATGTGCAATAAGTTAAAGCCATCTTGATTATTAGAGTACAGTGGCTTGCTACGTCTTAATTAAATGTCATCTGCACACTTTTACCTTACGTTGCCCTCTTCTTACAAACCATTTTCTATTCAATAAAAATACAGCCCTCTTCAATAACAAAAAAACTGTACATTAACTTGAAACAAATAGACTAACTATAAATACAACTGAATCCTATAACACATTTTCCTTAACTTTATTTATGGGACATTTTAAAGCAAAGCCAAAAATCCATTGGCTTAAAAAAGGAATTGATTATCCGGCTCATGCATTTCAAGTTGCAGATTTAAAATACTTAATCAGACAGTCGTGTCACATCATTCAGTGTTCCTATTGACTGCCCTTTGTGGTAGGATTCCATGTTTGGCTGCCTCCCATTACAATTTAATAGACAAGGAAAAATGTTGAAAATTCAGTTTTATCAAAATAATCAAACTTGATTGGAGCTAGCGTGAACAGTGCAACAAAACAGCTTTCAAGAATATACTGCGTCCCCTGTTACTTTCTTATTATTTATGTGATCTTATCTTCCTGAAATAGTGAGTACAGTGCTGGCACACTTGTTGTTAGCTATTTGTAAGGAAAGGAGGCTTCACCCTTGCCTCCTTTAGACATCATTATCACGACAGCAGCTGATAATTAAAAGAAAACGGCTATCTTGAAAACTGTTTTCACCTAAAGAGACAGAATGCTTTAAGAGACACGGAACAACTGACTAAACCTGTATCTTGTACTTGGCGTATTGATGTCAGATAAATTTCCATAATTCAGGAACAGAAGACTGAATATGCTGTGTGCTCGATATGACTGAAATTGGCAAATGGACCAGACTTAATGCAGCTTTCAAAGAGAAATATACTTACTTTCTATCTATTTATCTATCTAAGTTTGTTATAGACAGCTACAACAATCAACCTAACATTCACATACAGTCCATCTCCATATTATTAGTTCCTATTTACAAATATAATACCGACTCAAGGGTTAATGCACTCTAACAGGTAACCTGAAAATAAGCTTACACTCAGCATTGTTTGATTAGGTTCTTAGAAAAGGCTTGAAGAATAGAAAGAAAATCTAAAAAGAAAATGTTGCCATAAAGTAGCAAATACTACTACTGGAGTTCTGCACAGATTTTAAGGAACCAAATCCTAAAAGGAAATCTATTCAATCTGCAAAAGCTCCATAGGGAGCAAAATATAATCAGTCTTGTAATGGATGCCTTTGAAAGTATGAAAAAAAAAGCAAGACCAATTTTACCCACCTTGATTAAAATTATAATCCATCTGAAAATGCACTCTGTGAGCCACTGTCGCTGGGCTTGAACTGAACGGCTAGCTACGCATTTATTGTTTGCTCTGTCTGCCTGCACACTGCAGATTCACCCAGTGACTCCATTATCCAGGAATGGGAAGCACCTCCAGCGGCTGTTCACAATGCTGTTTCTGCTGTCAGCCCTTGGTTTGTCTAAGCCAGGTGAAGTAACATCAGCCCCAAGGCTGCAAGCTGTGCAGCAAGTCCTTGTCAAGCAGCACCGTATGCCAGTGAGGGAGTGAGTGAGTGAGAGAGAATCGGTGAATGATATGCAATTGCAGGAGTGAGTGAATGAGGTCTGCCTCTCAGAAGTAGCAGTGTGTAATGTAAATCACGGGTTCTGACAGGACACCGAATCTGATAATTGAAGAGTGGCAAGCAGCCAAGTTACTCTCGATTGAAGCCTCATTCTGTAAATAAACTGCATTCAGTGTCACCTGTGGAAGAGCCTGGCATGGATCTAGACCTGTGTGATTGTTAATATGCTCTCCTTACACTGAGTGATTTTTATCAAGGTTTTCAGGTTTGTAAAGTTACTGCTTCTAATTACCTATGCAAGGCGATAAAATATACAAGAAACATGCATTATCTCAGTAAGCACAAATGGGAAATTACAGCCGATTGCTTAATATAATGCCAAGCTTCATTGGACTAAATTAAGTTCATGTCACAGGCTTGGAATTTAACATCAAGTCATAAATATTCCTGCTTGAATAGCTGCTTTTTACAGTCTATTTAACCAATATATGCCTCAGGTTTAGTCATCTAATGCAAGGGCATCCATTAATTATGACTTGGGGTAAAAGGTCAGAAACAGGCTGTGACCTCTATAAAAAAAAGCATTGTTAAGTGTCAGCTTAAAACCTTTGAACGAGATTGGATTTATATATAGTTTACCTTAACAGGATTTGAATTCAGGATACTAAAGCTGTCAGCCAGAGAACCGCCACTGCACAGGCAGACTCGAACACAGCTGTATCTACTGTATGAGATTTGAAGGCACCCTCTGAAATCATGAAGACCTTCCTGTCTCACTCCCTCTCCCTGATTTAATTAACATTAACTCATTCTAGTCAAGAGTGTTACTTGAAAGAAAAAAGCTTCTTAATAGAGCAGGTTATGTTTGACAGTAAAGAATTTAATCCAGTTGGTAAAGCTTTGGTAATAACCATATTACTCTGTAATATTCCTTTGTATTCTGTTTATACTAGCCGACGCCCGACATAGCATATGCCGGTGTAAGAATAGGAACGGAAAACGGTGAGAAATTAATTCAGAAATCAAGAAGAAAGAAATCAAATTCTTGAAAGATGTAGTTGTGAATAGGTGTTTTGCTGGAGACGACAGATAATGAGTCGAAAGATCTAATCTCAGAAAGAGTTTGAATTTCAGCTTCACCACCATAAACTCCAGATGTTGCCATGTATTGACAGTACTCCTGACTTGTTGTGATAACTTGACTTACATTGGAAAGAAGAACAGGAAGAACGTCTCCAAATCTGTCCCAATGTGACGCAACAAGATCTACTGCCCTATATCGTAGTGAGAGTGCATTGCCTTCGTCAACCGTTTGTGTCAAGAAAAAACCCACTGATAGGAACAGGCAGTTGCCGGATCCTGGAATACAGATGACGTTGTACAAAAACCCGTCAACAGAGAAGATACTGTCGTTCATTTTATAACAAAGGCTTAGGAAACAACCGTCACAGTATAACGAAAATAGCAAGGAGCGAAACCAATAACAAGGAGCAAAACCAATAGCAAGGAGCAAAGCCAATGCCTATGGTCGAGAGAGCACCTTCCTGTAGCAGGCTACGGAAAAGACTCCCAGGTGCACACATGGCCGAAGTGAAAGGTCACGCGGTCAGGCAAGATATATACTGCAATGACGTGACACCAATGGGGTCATGAGAGGGGAGCTGGGAACACGGTAGTCCGAAGGAGGAATAGGAATAGAGAAAAGTGGCATGGGGGTGTATGGGAGGCCGCAGGCAGTGTGGGGAAGGGTTTGGAAGAGGACGAATAGGAACTGAGAAATGCCGTGTGGGTTGCGTGTGGGCGGGACTGGGTTTGAAGAGGAAGCAGGACGAACCAGAAGAGAACTATATATAAGAGATATTCTTTGAATTTTCAAACAGTCTAATTGTGAGAACTCCAACTTTAGAAGAAGACAAAAATCTATTTGTAGGTCCATTTGATGCACTCACACAATCACACTCAGCCATATATAATAATATAGGGCCAGTTTATATCTGCTAATCATATCATAAGGTACCCATCTTTGGATCATGGGGAGAATCTGGAGAAAAGTCACATAGACATTCTGAGGACTACAATTGATGTAGATGCTAGCTGGGCCAGGATTCAAATCTAGGTCCCTATAGCGGAGATAATCATTATGTAACCATGCTGCCAGTTTGGCCATCCACTATCATTCCCACTTTATAAAATACAGAGTTGGGAACAGAACCTATCCCAGCTGCACTGGGAAGAAGGCAGGAAGCAACAGGGGATAGGGAACCAGTCATGCACAGAGCCAATACAGAACTAACACACCCACACACACGTGTCTTTAAGAAAACTAGCAGGGAAGAAACCCATAGAGTCCAGGAGCAATCTGCAAACTCCACATTGGCAAAAACTACTAGGGTATATTGTATACATACTGCATGTACAGTATATTAATAGTGATAAGAGGATAACATTCTTGGCAAGTCTGCAGAGCCAGAATAAGGAACCCAAGTAAGTACATGGCACAGATAACTGCAGGGAGAATACAAAAAGTAATAAATGAGCAAACATTATTTTAACAGTTCTGCTGCCTCTCTAAGCCAACCTGTAGAGGTTCTTGACTGCTGTGAAAAACTAGATGTTTCTGTTACGTCCTATTGCACCATTTTAAAGTAACCCACTGGAAGAGATTAACCCAAGGAAAGTCAAAAGTTGTTTTGGTGAAAACAATAAAAGTCCTGAGATTGTTTGGCAGGTCAAAAAAAGTAAACAAATACATGGCAGAAAGAAAAACTAAAGTTGACAGCAAAAAATTCTATATAAGGACCTTGCTGAAAAGGTATGTTGTCCCGCAAAGTCTATCTGTTAATTTTTCAACCTAGTTTGGATGATGTTTGATGTGCACAATTGTTGTTTTTTGAAATAACACACATCATCATAGCAACCAGACACACAAAATAACGGTACCCGCTGTGGCAGACAGCTGGCTGCTCAACCCAGCCGGGACGTCTAAAGAAGAGAAGGATGGGGGAAGGCAGCTATTGTGGGACGCTGCCTCCCCCAAGACGCCAAGTGGCAATTTCCCTGCAGCACAGAGGTGTTCTGGATTCCTGCAGGGCACCATAAGATTTGGAGTTTGGCTCCTCAGCCCTGCTAGATACTGTGGGTGCCACCAGGAGACGCTGCCAGGGGACCTGGGGACTTGAATCTTTTCCATAGCCCGGAAGTACTATCAAGTCACAGGGATGGAAGCCCCGAAGAACGCAAGTTCTCCATCTGACCCGGAAGTGCTGACAAGTCACATGAACAGGAGAAGAGAAGCACTTCTGGGTCAAGGACTATATAAAGGATTGATGGAGACCCAGCAAGCAAGCCAGAGTTGGGAGGTAGCAGGACAGAGCTTACAGGGAAGAGTGGAGGAGAAAGTATTGTGTTAATAATATTGTTATTTAACTGCCTGTGTATGGTGGCGGAGGTGCTTGGAGGCACTGAAAACAAGAAGAAAAGGATTAAAAACCTTCTTGGTGATTTTACCCTGTGTTCAGTGTGTCTGTCTGTTGGGTTGAAAGGGGCAGCGACCTCTAGAGTCTTACACCGCCAAACCTAGAAACACAAAGTGGTGATTCTCATGAATAATCTTACCAAAGTGGTGACAACATGACGTTACTGAAATAACAGTAAAAATTCCATATTACACAACTCCAAAACTGATAACAAGTCTGTCAAGTGGTGGTTGGTTACTCAACTATTTGCTCACCTCTCATCTCTCCCTCTCACAATATTGGCCTCTCTTTTTCCTCACTCATATGAATCCTTACACCATCTCTCTTTGCAACTCTAAGCCTTCAAGGCATGTGTAAACCCTTTCTCGGCATCACTTTTGATTACATGTACAATCCCATAAGGGATGAGAACCCAGTGCCATCAAGCCACAGGGTCCTCTAATAGGTTCTGAGACCATTACACCTCCGAACTTCCTGTAGTTCGTAAAGGGCCAAGTTTTTTTTGATAATTTTTTGTTTGTCTCACTAAAAGTGACCATACATTCCAAATCCTTCCACTGAAGCAGTGTGTCCTTTTGCCTGATGCTCTGAAGGTGTTAGGAAATAGTCAGGGTCTCATCCCTGGCTAATTAATATTTTTTATGTACAGTATTCATTTTTCAATGCAATAATTTAATTTTGTAATTTATGTTTTCTTTCTGTTTTCTTTATTATTTATTATTGTTTTGCTTATTGCTTATTTTACATGTTTATTTATTTGTTCTTTATGTAATGCATCCTATCTGCTTAAAGAAGAACTAAAGGGGGCAGGGCCTCAAGACATCATGGCCTCTTCTAAAGAGACTCACAAGCTAGCCTGTGTGACAGTGAGGATTACTTGTTTGTCTCTGTTTTGGATTTCAATTTCTTGTGAGGACTTTTTCTTATTGATATGTGTCTATGAACTCTGGCTTTTTGTAACTTATAATTTTGGATTACAGACTGGTTTTGGTTACTTCAGGTTTGTCTTTGGGCATACCTTATTTTCAATTTCCTTTTTGCTTCTCCTTGTTATATGTTGTGCTTTGAATTTTTGTTTAATGAGTTTTGGATCAGGAATTTTACATTTCCCTTCCCCTTTTTTTGTATTACCCATGATCCATCCACATTTTTTTGTTTGGCCCATGCAGGCTGAAAACATGGTTTTGATTTTGAGGTGAGGCTCCCCTTGATTGTAGGCCTCAGTTGGGATTTTAGGTCAATTTCTGGGGGCAAAGCCTCACATTTGTGTCAGCCAGCAAGAATCAAAATAGAAGAAAAATAGCTGCCTTTTGCCAGATTTCACCTTTAAAAATTCAGGATGGTGTCATTTCTCCTGACCTGGGACCATGCACTTCCCACTATTAGCCATTCAATTTTTTGCCCTTCTACCAATTTATGTGGCCTCATCCTTTCTCTCTATGATTAGACTCAGACATCCAAGGGCCCCTAGTGAATTGTCGGATATCTTACATCCTAGAGGAACACTGAATACTTCAGTGGTGCCCTATTTTAATGTACTTAATACTCTCAAATGGCATACTGCCGGTGTGTTTTACACTCTCTTACACTCCCTTATTGTACTTTTGTGTTCAACAATTGAAAAAAAAACTATCCTCTATACATCATATTGACTATAATTTAGAAACATGATTTTTGTGAAAAACTAGTAGTATAAAGATAACAGAGCATAGTAATAAAGGAGGCGTGCTGGCCAATGAACAGCTCCAATTACATTTTACCTTTAAATAACCATTAATATCAATATCTTTTTATTGTGTTTATAGACATGAAATAAATAATCACATTTTTTTCTAATTCAATATTGAAACAGTTATTAAAACAGAACCTAATATAACATCTGTAAGATGTTATAAGATCGATCTTGAAAAATTTCCACTGTAATATTTAGTCCCCATACCATCAAGATGATAAGCGCGACGGGACAGGACGCTTTTTAATGCATAATTTATACAATATAGTATAATAAATGGAAAGACTGCCACAAGGTAGGTTAAAAGCCTGTGAGGGTCTGCATTCCAGTAAAAGTCATACTTGTCTGAAAAGAACCCCTCTGGAGCTGGTGAATAATGGAAAAGCACTGGTGAAAACATAAAAACAACATGCAAAAAGGGATAAAGTATGAATGAAACAATAAAATATGGAACTAGAAAAAGGAATTTACCAAGTAAAGGAATTAAAGCAACATTTTATACATATACTGTATATATGTATATACACACATATATACATACATATACATATATATACATACATATATATATGTATGTATGTGTATATGTATGTATGTATCATATGCATATATCATATGGACTTAAATTAATATTGTGATTTTGACACAATATGTGATACTCAAAATTTCTTGATCGGTTCTCAAAACTAATTAAAGACTGAAGATCTGTATCAAATACACATGTACAGTATTACATATTTCCAAACAGTTTATAACCCGATATATTTTCTCACAATAGTAATATGAAATATTAGCAAAGGAAAGAGTTTTTTTCTTTTCAAAATATAAAAATTTAATCAATTGCTGTGCCTCAAAGAAACAGTTTAATTAGCATGTTTTCTGCGCTATTATTGTTTTATATTTTGTCTACTTATTTTTAAGCTTCTATTGTATGTATTGCCTGCCTTGCTGACGTCTGTGTCTGGCAGTCAGTAAACATGGCTCTCTCCCTGACTGTTTTGTATATGGAAACACAACGCTCTTCTTGTCTGTATGATGTTTGTGTGTGCTCGTTTTATAACATTATAATATTCACCAGCATTGTAAGTAATATTTGTGGGGTCAGACATCTTATAATTTGCATCCAGTGTTCTCTGCAGTTTCTTGAACGCTTTCTTCTCAACAGTGTCGACTGGTACTTTCCTGGGTTGGCACCAGGTAAGAGTCTATTAGGGTGGGGTGGGGGATTGCTTTAAAATTTTAAAGAGAGGGATGATATTTCAGTAGAAACTGAGCTGTTTCAACTACCCAATGAAGTTTTACTTTCACTTTCAATCTGTTGACTGCAGTAACATCTCAATATTAAAATTATGCATTATAAAATCATTTTTACTGATATTTTATTATCTTATGGCAAACTTCTGCTCACAAAGTAACATGGTTGTGTATTTAACTTTGAATATTCTCAACAAATTCAAAAGTCACCAGGGCAACATATTTATAAATGTGTTAAACCAATATCCGTTATTGTAATGAGTAAGCTTAATTTACCTGCAAAACAAAAATACTAACTCAAAATTGAAAAAATGGCCAGTAATGCAGTTTACTCTATACAAGAACATTGAATATTTCACACAAAAGAAAACCACAAAAGCTGCTTGTAACATTTCAGTAGTGGAAATGGATGGATGAGGGCTTACACTAGGTGGATGTCTCATTTCCGGTGTAATGTGTATTACTGATTAGTGTATTTATTTGACCACTGAGAAAGTGTGCATATTTTTAAGAAATGAAAGTGTGTTTTGCAATATAGTAAATCAATGCAGCTGGTGTCTCCTTCTGCTTGTCCGCAGATACAGTATACAATGGAACAACAAACAGTTCACAAAACTTTGATTAGCAGGGACCCGTTTTGCCAGTGCATCTGGAGGGCACGTTGCCCGAATGGCTTTTTCGTATGCAGTAACATGTTATATCTTTAGATGTTACACTGCTTGAACATTCTACCCAGGTAAAACCACACAATTTACTAACAGCAATGCTAAAACTATTTTTACTATCCATTTTCTAACCCGCTGAATCCGAATACAGGGTCACGGGGGTCTGCTGGAGCCAATCCCAGCCAACACAGGGCAGGAACCAATCCCGGGCAGGGTGCCAACCAACCGCAGGGGACACACAAACACACCCACGCACCAAGCACACACTAGGGCCAATTTAGAATCGCTAATCCACCTAACCTGCATGTCTTTGGACTGTGGGAGGAAACCGGAGCGCCCGGAGGAAACCCATGCAGACACGGGGAGAACATGCCAAATCCACGCAGGGAGGACCCAGGAAGCGAACCCAGGTCTCCTAACTGCGAGGCAGCAGCGCTACCACTGCGCCACCGTGCCGCCAGCGGGTTGGAAAATGGATGGATGAATTAATTCATTCTTATAATTTGGAATAAAGAATCCACAAGTCGGAAGCTCTAGCCTGGTGTGCCTATAGATCTGTTGATGACGTAAGCCATGTTAGGTCACAAGCGGAGTTTTGGGAAGAACTCTAACAGGAGTAATGGGACAGGCTCGTGAAAGAAAGAAAAATTGAACTGGTAACATCATTCAACATTATTAAACTTATCTGGAAGAGATATTGGGACAAATTAGTTAATTGCTGCCCATGCAAACCTATTGGACTAAACACTCTTGTTACTTTTGTAGTTTGTATTATTTGTTTTTTTTCTATGCTAATATATTTTTACACGGCAATATATTTTTATACCGTAATATATTTTTGCACAAACTTGAATTTATGCAGGGTTCTTAACTTGTCACAGGGATTTACAATGAAAGAAAAATAAATAAATAAATGTAGTATTCTGTAGTAGTACTGAATAAAGATCCTGACTGGATTCCATACTTTAACAAATGAATGGTTACCTAATGATATCTGTCAGATGGCTTAACCGTCTTTCTTTTATATATAGTTTTTTACATTATTATTGTGGGCAAAACAAGTGCCAATATAGCCAGGAGATTGGGGATATCCCTAGAGAGAGCAAAACCTGCTAATTTTGGGGAATTTTTCTGTATATTGATTACATAACTGATTGATTATTTAATTGACTGATGAATTGAGGATTGAATGAATTCATTTCATTAATGGGTCAGTGTTTCACTTAATGTATAATTGATTGATTTATTGATGAAATGACAAGTGATCAGCTGTTCAATGAACTGATTGATTATTCATGTACTGGAACATGAAAATGCACGTAGGAGAGAGGAGTGTTTAGATTGATAAAATAATTGATTGGTGTTTTTTGTGTTAATACCACTTATTTTGCTCAATGTCAAGCATGTATCCATTTTCTGTCAGTACATCTCCATTTCTGGCAATACGCCTGGTGCTGAGTGTACATTTAATAATATTTTTAACATTTTGCATCAGCGGATATGTACTATGAACTACCACTAAAAGCCCATTTGAATTGCAGGAGGTAAGTGATAACACTGAAGCCTTTTTATTGACTTGCTACCCACTATGTGAGGTGGCTTATAAGGGTCGTAGAAGAGATGTTGCAAAAGAGTTTTCTCATTTAGTAATACACATTATCTGTTTTCACAATTGATTCGATTTAATGTATCGGTCTCAGCCCCTCAATATTCACTGTTTTCCAATGATATTCATGAATGATATTTTCCTTTCTCAGTAAAAATGTTTCTTTCCAAAGCTAACTAGAGGTAGAGGTCTTTGTTTGATAGAAAGGGGTTTAAAATCACACAAAACTGAAGCTTTAATTTGGAATCTGCCGACCTTGAAACGTGATCAGGCTCATTTTAATCTTCCTAGCAGTGTTTACATTTGGTAATGCTCATTGTAGTGAGAAAGTGCTGAGTGCTGATATTTACACTGAAGAATTACAAAGCCCAACAACAGTGGTCTGCGTGATTAAATCTAATGTCGAGTAGGCTAAATGGCTGCAGAGCTTATGTGCTCTCTGTTTTTGTTTTGGAAGTCAGGCTACTAAATTCCTATTAATAACAGCCCTGAGGCTTTGTTTTGTGTTATTTCATTTTTCATGATAGTACTATACTTGAAGCATTGTCTAAGCACAGCTTCATTAAACTTTGTGGCAAATTAGACTTAAAAAGGCATATTAACACTACATACTTTATATGTCTTCAGTGCAACAGTTAAGTCTGAATAAGAAATTACTGTACTTTTTCACCAGAAATAACATTAGCCCTTTGGATAGCATCTCTGTCTCATCGCATTTGTTCCGTTTTTGGTTGGGGAAACCTCTGTGGGTAATTAACATGTTCCTATAGGCCCCTGTAGGGAATTCTATTTTTCTCACAGTCCAAAGATGTGCTAACATGTCAATTGCTTTCTTATAATAGTGACTATATGAATGACAGAATTAGTGTGAGCCCAACAGTTTTATGAACAATATTGCAGTGATTGGTAAACATGAGAATAGACAACAGATGTGCTTATCTGGGGATGTAAGCCTTGGGACTGCAGTTGAGATTTTGTAGTCATAATGTGTTTGTGACATTTTGAAAATTAAGGCAGGCCTGCCGCATTTACTCTGCTAGGACAAGCAGGGCTTCATATTCTATGAACTATAATCAGGTTACGTTTGCTGGTGCTTACAACTCTCACATTTAGGAAAGAAGTTGTAAATGCTGCACATGAATTAATTGTTAAAAAGGTGAATAAACATTCCTCTGTTTTATTATTATTCTGTACTGTGAGACTATTCCAATAAAGTAGAAGAAACTCACTTGCAATCCGTATTGTTTGCAGACTTATTAAATGGAGATGCTGTAATTGTTTAACTCTCTTTGTAACCATTATGACAGCAAGTACTTAAGAGTGTTAGCCAATGGTCACCATTGAATTAAATTTCATTCTTTACCCATGTTTGAATAAAGTATTTGGTGTTCTTAAGCTATGAATGATGTTCTAATCTTTGGCCAGGTCTGGATGAAGATCTTTGTCAGGTTTGAATGATTGTTCAGTCAATCTTCAGCACTGAATGAGGATGATTTTGCATGTCTGGGATGTTTATTGGGTATTAGCCAAAAATGGACCAACCTTTTTACTTTGTCTTGCTAAATATTCAGTCACTCCCCTGGATGGTAATTTGTGTCATCCAGCATGGATGAATTTTCTTCTTTGTTCAGGTCTGTTAGAGTTTTTAGTCATTTCCAGAGCCTGGATTACATTTTAATCAATCGATTTTTAAATCATGCTTAATCATTGATATATTAAATTCATTTTAATCATTTTAATCAATTCATCCTTTTGGATGAATTTTGAGTTATATCCAAAGGCTTTGTGAAAATCATATCCCATTTCAGGATGAGGTTATGGTTATTCCCACATTTTGGCTACTATCATATTTAATAGTTCATATTCTAAAAACTTTCTTTGTTATTGTCTATTATTTAATAAACATTATTTGAGGAGGAGTTAAAATTGTGCATAAAACTGGCAATATGCAGTGTGGCACACGGCTGGGGATGGTACCCAGCCGGGACGCCCAGGAGGACCAGAGGAGGGCTTGCACCTCCTCCAGACCTTGAGGGGGCGACCACCCTGGTTGTACTGGACCTCAGCACTTCCGCCTCACCAGGAAGTGCTGGGGGGGGAAGACGACTGGGGACACCCGGAGGGCTTCCGGGTGCGCAGCCGGCACTTCCGCCACACAGGGGAGTGTCCGCGGTGGAGTGTCAGGAAGCACCTGGAGCCCATCCGGGCTTGTATAAAAGGGGCCGCCTTCCTTCATTCGATGATTGGAGTCGGGTGGAAGTAGACGGGAGTCTTGTGAGGGAGGCGGCCTGAAGAAAGGCACTGGAGAGAGAGGCCTGGACTTTTGGGGATCGGTGCAGAGGCACTGGGTTGTGCACAAACTAAACTTGTAAATATTGTAAATAAATATGTGTGTGTTGAGTAAGAAAACGTCCGCCTGTCTGTGTCCGGGGCTCGTTCCACAGCAGTAATTGTTGTTTTAAAGAACAGATGGAGCCATGCTCACCCTTTGATAACACTGTAGCCTGTTTAATTTTCTCAAAACAGGACTGAAAGCTCATCAGGTCATGGTTACCATCTGTAGATGTTTCTGAAATATGCCATGTCATGCCAAACAGACAAATTTAAACAACCAGAGGTTGGTAGTTAAAGCCCATCAAGTACAGAATACAAAGCATAACCTAGCACCTTTGAAAACAGTGCTTTCCCGCTAATTGGCACATTACGCAGCAGTCCTTGGGCCCTATGGCAGAAAGCAACAGAGGGTACATGAATGTTTTGACTCAGTGACATGTTTCTTACCGACAGCACCTTTGATGGTTTGGGCTTTAATCTGCAACACTGCAGAGAACTAAACAGATACGATGACTAATAACATCCGTTTCCTTTATAATGAATGTGAAATTAGTGATTGAGGGAGAGAAGATACCAGATCACTAAAATGCTGAAAATATTAAGTATAAGGCTGACATTAGAATTACTTAGAATCAATCGTATTAAATTAGCATTAGGCAACACAATATACACATCTTATGTAAAGCTTCTTCACTGAAGTTACAGGCATTCCTATAAATGTTAAAAAAAATGAATCTGTCCATGTTTGATCTTAAAACTTCCAACAATAAACACAAAACACTGGTGGCACTGTACAGTACTAATGAATGCATGATATTCAGATGTGTCTTTGCTGTTCCCTTTTAATTTTAAAATAATTGCATGCTGTATAATAGTGGTCCCTCGGAGCACTCAGGCTAAAGTCTGAGCAAAACTTTTCAACTTCTAATGTTCATTAAAACTACAGAGAGCGTCATGGCTACTGTCTAAAGGGAAGTCTACAGAAATAGAACAAAAGTGCAGCCTTTTGTATTAAATAATATTGATTTTTCTTTTTGCAATGCATTTCTTGGTGGCATTTAATCTTCAAAGGGTTTGGATGTGTATTGTTAGCGATTAACTTGCTTCTTATCTGTTGACTGATCCTAATTATATTTTTCCTTGATAGAAATGCAATGTGGCTGCAAAGGTTTGTAACAATAAAGGGCAGATGAACAGCGTTACATATCACTCAATATATTTTCTGCCCTAGACAGCTTGAAATTGCTACTGTATTTACAAGGTCATTCTTTATTGTTGCTTTCTGTTATGTTTTTTTCTGTATTTTTCATTAATGGAAGCAAAATCCATAGACTTTTAAAAGTAAGCTTTATTTGTGTTGTACTAATGTAGTATTTCATTCAAAAAAAGAAAGGTAAAGAATCCCATTGGGCCTGGTCATGTTGAAGCCTGCAGGTAGTGACTGGGCAGGGATACGTCTCTACTGGACTGGCCAGTGAAAGTCCCACCTTTCTTTATGGGCCTTTTAGTAGGCCTCAAAACCCTGTCATATGGTCCCTGACTCCAATTCACAACATTATGAATTTAAAAATAAGTTTTACAATTTAGTGCTATTTCTTTTATCTCCTCAGGTTTATATACTGTACAATTTTCTCTTATTTTTGGCAGATTTTAATGATGTTATCAGGTTTAGTCATTTGTGTTTAGTCAGGACTACTCAGGACTCGTGATCACATTGGAACCATGGCTACAAGTGTGAAAGTGATGTCATGTTGGTCATCGTGTTTAAGGGCAAGCTGCAGGTTTTGATAAGAGTTCTGCACTTTTTATTACAAATAAAAGACCCATTTTGCACGTTATACCAACAAGGTTTTTCAAAGAAGTATCAGGCGTGCTAATTGACAATAGTCTTGACATAGTAAATTCGTCATTAGAAACGGGGGTCTTTCCAGACTGTCTTAAGACTGCTGTAGTTAAACCCCTGCTCAAGAAAAATAATCTTGACCCCTCTGCCTTTGAAAATTTTAGACCCATCTCTAACCTGCCCTTCTTAAGTAAAATTCTAGAGAAGGCAGTCATTTTGCAATTAAACGACCACCTCAATAAACATGCTATTCTTGATAAATTTCAGTCAGGTTTTAGAACAAATCACAGCACAGAAATTGCACTCGGTAAAGTAGTAAATGACTTGCAGGTAAATGCAGACAGAGGCCATTTATCTGTTCTCATTCTCTTAGATCTGAGTGCTGCATTTGACACCATTGATCAAAATATTCTTAAAAATCGCCTTAGTCAATGGGTGGGCCTCTCTGGCAGTGTCTTAAATTGGTTTGAATCCTACCTGGCAGGTAGAAAATTCTTTGTGAGTTGTGGTAATCACATCTCAAAGACACATGATATCCGATATGGTGTTCCACAAGGCTCTATCCTGGGTCCGCTGCTCTTCTCAATCTACATGCTTCCGTTAGGTCAGATTATCTCAGGTTACAACGTGAGCTACCACAGCTATGCTGATGACCCACAGCTGTACTTATCAATAGCACCTGATGACCCCGACTCTCTCGATTCACTAACACAATGTCTTACTGGTATTTCTGAATGGATGAATAGTAATTTTCTCAAACTAAATAAAGAAAAAACTGAAATTTTAGTAATTGTCAATAATGGATTCAATGAGGTTATTAGAAATAAACTTGATGCATTAGGATTAAAAGTTAAGACGGAAGTAAAAAACTTAGGGGTAACTGTTGACTGTAATCTGAATTTTAAATCGCATATTAATCAGATCACTAAGACAGCATTTTTTCACTTAAGAAACATAGCAAAAGTTAGACCTCTTATATCATTGAAAGATGCTGAGAAATTAATTCACGCTTTTGTTTTCAGTAGACTAGATTACTGTAACGCACTCCTCTCAGGACTACCCAAAAAATACATAGATCACTTGCAACGAGTGCAGTATGCAGCTGCTAGAATCCTAACTAGGAAAAGAAAATCCAAACACATTTCTCCAGTTTTGATGTCACTACACTGGTTACCTGTGTCATTCAGGATTGACTTTAAAATACTGCTTATGGTTTATAAAGCGTTAAATAATTGCGCTCCATCTTATATATGAGAATGTCTGACACCTTATATTCCAAATCGTAACCTTAGATCTTCAAATGAGTGTCTCCTTAGAATTCCAAAAGCTAAACTTAAAAGAAGTGGTGAGGCGGCCTTCTGCTGTTATGCACCTAAAATCTGGAATAGCCTGCCAATAGGAATTCGCCAGGCAAATACAGTAGAGCACTTTAAAACACTGCTGAAAACACATTACTTTAACATGGCCTTCTCATAACTTCACTTTAACTTAATCCTGATACTCTGTATGTTCAATTCATCATAATAATTATTCACAGTGGCTCTAAAATCCGTACTGACCCCTACTCTCTCTTCTGTTTCTTTTTCCGGTTTCTTTGTGGTGGCGGCCTGCGCCACCTCCACCTACTCAAAGCATCATGATGCTCCAACATTGATGGACTGAAAGCCAGAAGTCTACGTGACCATCATCATCAAGTCCTTCCATGAAAACCCTAAATACAAAGAGGACTGTTTGACTTATGTTAGGTAGATTGCCCAGAGGGGACTGGGCGGTCTCGCGGTCTGGAACTCCTACAGATTTTATTTTTTCTCCAGCTTTTGGAGTTTTTTTTTGTTTTTTCTGTCCACCCTGGCCATCAGACCTTACTCTTATTCTATGTTAATTAATGTTGACTTATGTTTATCTTTTATTGTGTCTTCTATTTCTCTATTCATTTTGTAAAGCACTTTGAGCTACAATTTTTTGTATGAATATGTGCTATATAAATAAATGTTGACTGATTGATGGTTAGGGAAAGCAAATTTTACACTTATTTTTGCCTTGTAGGCTACGTTTTTCTTCTGATTGCTTGTCTTGCAGTCTGATTTTGGTAGCTTTTCTGACATTGGGAAGGAGACACATTTTTCCTGTGACTGTTCCCCAGTATTACCTTTAAAATATCTACACCAGCTTTTGTTTATCTCTTAGTAAACAATTTTGAAAAGGCAACGAAGGTTTACAATTTCTTGTGATATTATTCAGTGACCTAATCATTTTAATTCAAATGGAAAGCTGTGGGTGAAATAAGTCAGGAGTCAGCAAAACAAAGTACAGCAAGTAAAAGCAAACTGAAAAAACACAAATATATAAAAGTAAGGAAACACCTTAGAGTCTGCATTACTTAAGTTGTCATTTTGCTTGGGATCCTCCTCCTCCCTAACAAGTGGCTTCTTAAAGATAACTGGGATACTGCAACGTAAAAGCAAGGGACAAGCGAAGTAAAAGTGGGCACCTGGGTAGAGCACTCAGCTTTAAGCAAGTAGACCTTTTACTATTCGGAAGCCATTCAGTTGGGTTTTGCTCCAAGCTTGTGCTCATTATTTTTTATGTTTGCCTGTGTTTTTTTGGATACTTTATCCTGTGCATTGCCTGCCCTTTTGTGCCGATGACTTTTGATCTCCTTTTTGTCTCTGTTTCTTGAATTTTTGTACTTTAATAAGTACATGTTTTTAAACTTTTTTATAACTCTAGATGACTTTCTTGTTTGTTCTTATTCAAGTCTGCATTCCAAACTAGGTTCATGATGAAACTATACTTGCTTGAATATTTGTGATTACAATGAGATGATAGTGTATGTGTCTTATGCAATCTTTTTGATTCTATATTTGTTGATAAGTCACACAAAAATAGTCATTTGCTCTGATCCAAGTGCAGTTCATTGTTAAACTATTTGACGTTTCCTTATTGACCCATTAAACAAAACCTTTGTCTAAAAACTTGATGTAATTATAGAATCATTTTTATGGAAAGAAAAAAAGGTAATAAAATGACAATACTACAAAGATCGAAAGAAGAGGGCAGCCTGACATCACTTGCAGCCACTCAAAAGTAATGTAAAGGTACCTGCTTGGTTGGCCTTGCAAAGAAAGTCTTGGTCAAATTCCCTTCTGCCTGACTTGCTTTGTGTTCCAGTTATCAATAATTACCTTCAATTCATTCACAAACGAGTTCTTCACCACTTGATTAAAATACGGAACCAATATAAGAAACACTTTAAAACAGAGAAGTTGTTCTCTTCTGTTACATTACAGGATAATTATATATTCCAGTTTGCATGGTCTAGGGTAGCTGGTGGCAATTACACGAACAGATCATTTCAGTGAGTATGATAAGTAGAGGAAGCAGTGACATTGGCAAACAAAAAAAGGCAAGTGGCTGCCCAGTAAAAGGTAAATTTAAGGGTGCATGTCAGGATACAGTGAAATATCTATGTAAAAGTAAAATCCAAAACAATTTAAATGCAGGAAAAAAGGGAAAGTATAATCACAGTTGAAAATGCCATAAGAAAAAGGTCACAGTAAGAGTACAAAGCCAACAGTTAACAGTAGAACTAAAATGAGAAATATTCAATTACTGAGGAAAATCTGAAACTCACGGTCCAGTTATACTACACTACTGTTATAGTCAGCTTCAGATGATTTTCAAGTAATTGTAGTTTACAGGCAAAGACAAGTGTATGGTGTTACAAGAAACAAGCAATACTGGAACTGATGACGTACCAAACATTGAAAGCCCAGTCTGTAATAAGCTTGTTACAGGGCAGACCTATTTGTATTTTTAAATTAATGTTTTAAAGGCAGCATGACTTGATCCTACCATGTCCATTATTGTGACTATGTGAAAAAATTATGTTTTTAAAGATTTGTTGTAAACCATGTGGTTTAATTCTCTTTAATTTAGTGGACACCGAACTAGACAGCAATTAACCTATAGGTGAGCTCAGATTTAATGACGCTAGTCAACTTTAAGCGATGCATTTGGAACACATAAGAAAACATGGAATGCCCACATGAAAATTCATAATGTATCTAGTTTGAGAACTAAAGCTTTTGTCTTAAGTAAATTATAGTACTTCACAGTTAAACATCATCTGTTAGATTAAAACATTAAATAAATACAGCAAGTCAAACTGGCCAGTGATATTTTGGTGCTTATTTAACACTTGTACTTTATTTATTGGATTAAAAATGTAATTGTAAGGTTAAGAGACAGATGATGGTTACCAGTGAAAACACAATCAAATAAGCACAATAGCCTACTAACTGGTTCATTAGGGTTTTATAAGTCTTTGTGCCCTGTGACAGCCTGGTGATCTGTTGCTGGCAGGGCAGGTTCTGGATACTCCCAACCAGAATAACTGGATAAAGAATATAGATTGAATACTATAACCCTGTATCTTGTTTTGTTCACTAATAAATTATTAAACTTGCTTATTGAGATAACTTAATCATAAAGAATAAAATAAAACAAGTAAGAATTTGTCTTCATATAATGCTTGTGCTTATTTTTTACTCTTAAATTCGCTGCACATTACGAATTAGTTGTGGGATGGGGCAGAGCCCTTAGTCCCTGCAATAAACAATCCTTAAAGACCTACTGTATTTGCATTTTTAGCCCAGTCTTTTAAAGCTGTCTGGTACTTTATTTCAGCTCAGCAAGATAAATTAGCTGTTAACTGTTTAATAGTTCTGGCATGAATTATGATAATTTTTGTGAGGACCATTTGTATTTGTGAAACTAAATTGAGTAATTCCAAGAGTCGGACACTGCATCTGTATGACGGTTCTAAGAAAGTGCCACAGATTTAAAAATATTGTAAGTATTCTACTTTAAATGGATCTTACACACTGTATACTGCATGTGAAAACACATTGGCTTCAATACCCATCAGACTTGTCACTGCAAGGACTTTTTTACTGTTTATTACAAAGTGTGTGTTTTGTTTTCATTTGCATTAACTATAACTCCCCATGACACTAGAAATTAATTTATCAGGTTTAGGCAACTGATGGGTGGATGGATGGATGGAGATGTCCACTGTCACAAGAATGAGTCTTAGACATCATGAAGGTTTGGGGCAGCCAACAGCTGCGAAGGCTGCAAAATGAGGTTAAATTGAACAGAGATATTCACAGATCCGAGTCCAAAACAGAACTGAAGTTGTTGAGACAAGATGGTGACTTTAAAGGCCAGTCAAGGAAATTATGTTATCTGGGTGGAACCGGAAGCGACGTCGCAGGGACCGGAAAAGACATCATCATCAGGGTTGAAAACCGGAAGTGGCATCATCATCGGGACCAGACGTGATGTCATGAGTGGCGCCGGTACCCTGTGGGATTTCTCGTAGATGGTCTGCAAGAGATTGAGAAGGATAGTCAGCACACCCCGCCGCCCCCTGGTTTGGCGAAGAATTGCTATCATTTAGGCCCTTCAGCTGTCTCCCAATCGCACATGTGTGACACCATCTATCACATTGTTGAATCCACTTCATCTAGATCAGTCTTCGTATATCATAAAGGCAAAAATATTAGGTTATATTGTGAAAACTGTTGAACATAAGTTTACTCCTAATTGCTTGCTTGATTCCAGCTAGTAAATGTCATCTTCATTTCTCCATGAAATTTCTTCAGGCAATATGGCTTACTCCTCCCGTATTTCCCAAATATTTTAGGTGAACTTTACATTAGCCTGGTATTAATGAATGAGGATGTATGCATAGCAGAAACCAGCCTTGTGATGTATTGTGCAGTGTATGTGCTTGGTGCTGTTACAATAAAGCCATGAATGGATTCATAAAGTGTAGTTCTAAATGTTTTACACTCAAAAAGTGTCAAAAACCTGGTAGGTTTATTTTTCAATGTATACTATAAACCCTTTGTCTAGTCTCTAGGATTGGCTCCTACACTAACAAAACTGGACTAGATTAAATGGCTCAAGGAAAGGACAGATAGTTTTGTTTTCACTTTGTAGCTCAGGCAGCACAGCAGCGGTGCCTCCAGAAAATGTTCTGCAGGGGGCCAAATGGAGGATGGAAAATAATGGCTGAAGGGAGGGGGTCACACTAAAATCAAAAGCAAACTGAACTGAATGTATGCAACTCAATACAGTAGTTGTACCAGTAATGATTGTCATTCATTAACCTGCAGTGTTAATTTAAATGGATTATCAAGTCCAATTAAATAAATAAAAATAAAATGTTGAAATGATATTCTGCATCATTTTCATTGCAGAATTAATGGTCATTGTAAATTGAATACAAATTAGTATCAGATTAAGGTATTGTACTCAATTTTAGATATAATTATAAATGCTAAATGAAGAATTTCAGAGGGCTACTCTGATAAAAAAGATACCATATTTAATTTCCTTTATACTTTTGTTAAGATCAAACCAAACATCATGCCTGGCATGTTTCTTCTCATTAGCACAATATTCCACTGTTTTAGTTAGACACAATGTCTTACTGGTATTTCTGAATGGATGAATAGTAATTTTCTCAAACTAAATAAAGAGAAAACTGAAATTTTGGTAATTGGCAATAATGGATTCAGCGAGGTTATCAGAAATAAACTTAATGCACTAGGATTAAGAGTTAAGACGGAAGTAAAAAATTTAGGGGTAACCGTTGACTGTAATCTGAATTTTAAATCGCATATTCATCAGACCACTAGGACAGCATTTTTTCATTTAAGAAACATAGCTAAAGTTAGACCTCTTATATCATTGAAAGATGCTGAGAAATTAATTCACGCTTTTGTTTTCAGTAGACTAGATTACTGTAACGCACTCCTCTCAGGACTACCCAAAAAAGACATAAATCATTTGCAACGAGTGCAGAATGCAGCTGCTAGAATCCTAACTGGGAAAAGAAAATCCGAACACATTTCTCCAGTTTTGATGTCACTACACTGGTTGCCTGTGTCATTCAGGATTGACTTTAAAATACTGCTTATGGTTTATAAAGCCTTAAATAATCTCGCTCCATCTTATATATCGGAATGTCTGACACCTTATATTCCAAATCGTAACCTTAGATCTTCAAATGAGTGTCTCCTTATAATTCCAAAAGCTAAACTTAAAAGAAGTGGTGAGGCGGCCTTCTGCTGTTATGCACCCAAAATCTGGAATAGCCTGCCAATAGGAATTCGCCAGGCAAATACAGTAGAGCACTTTAAAACACTGCTGAAAACACATTACTTTAACATGGCCTTTTTATAACTTCACTTTAACATAATCCTGATACTCTGTATGTTCAATTATTCATAATAACTATTCATGGTGGCTCTAAAATCATTACTGACCCCAACTCTCTCTTCTGTTTCTTTTTCCGGTTTCTTTGTGGTGGCGGCCTGTGCCACCACCACCTACTCAAAGCATCATGATACACCAACATTGATGGACTGAAAGCCAGAAGTCTACGTGACCATCATCATCAGGTCCTTCCATGAAAATATGATGATTTATGTTAGGTAGAATGCCCAGAGGGGACTGGGCGGTCTCTTGGTCTGGAACCCCTACAGATTTTATTTTTTCTCCAGCCTTTGGAGTTTTTTGTTTTTCTGTCCACCCTGGCCATCGGACCTTACTCTTATTCTATGTTAATTAATGTTGACTTATGTTTATCTTTTATTGTGTCTTCTATTTCTCTATTCATTTTGTAAAGCACTTTGAGCTACATTTTTTTTGTATGAATATGTGCTATATAAATAAATGTTGATTGATTGATTGATTGATTCTCATCTCTTGTTTGTGTATCGAGGCATATTTCTCAGAATTAAATCTGCTTGCAGTTCATTATTTTTTCCTGTTATACTGCATTTTGGCAATACGTCTACAAAATTAATTACCTTGACAAGTCCTCCTTGACTCTGCACTTTACAAGCCCAAATTACTCCATTTTTTATCACAATTTGTATATTGTAAAGAAGTCTGTTTTATAACCTTTAGAACTGAACAGGTACAGGTACTTTAACAGATAAAGTAAGCACAATTTTACAATGTTTAAACATCTTGTGAAAAATTTTATTTGAGGCTTAAGAAACAGTCATATCGAGTAAACTTGTCTTTTAAATCCTGCTCTTTTTTTCCTCTAAAGTATTTTTTGCTCTAATCTGTTTTCTGATTTTCTTCCTTTTGTGTCTCCTCATCCTCCTCATCTTCACCCATCTCTAAGTTTTCTTAGCAAAAAATGACAGTATACCCACTGACTTTCTTTACACTTTGTTTGTTATAACACATGTCAACTTTAATTAACTTACAGCCTTAAATCGTTAACATTAATTAACTTACAGCCTTAAATCTCACATAGGTCAAACGTTCATACAACATCATGTTTAATGGATTTAATTTTAAGGAAATGTAAATTTCAGTATAACAAAAGTTTTTTGACCAAAAATAATGCTGTGCCTATACTTTCCATGAGTCTCGGGAACCCAGCAACAGGCTGTCTTTTTCAGTTCTGTGAAATTTCTGTTTTCAATTAGTCTCAGTGAGGCTCAGCGAGAGTGTAGGCACAGTATCATACAAGTAGAGCCAAATTCTTTATTCTTTATTTATATCCACATTTCTATTAAAAAAAAGTTACATTTAATGTCCAAAAAAATATAAAAAAAATACTTTTTTGCTTTTTAAGAAGTGCTGTTTTTTTATCCACGGTCAAGCTTGGGTCACAGAGATGCACAAGAGACAGGAAGGCGAGTCCAGGTTTTCAAGGAAAATACAGGTAATTTATTACTGTATAGAAAAGGCCATAACAGTCTCAAGACTTCACTCAAAATCGGAGCTGTTCCATCTTCAGATCTGAACAACAACAGTGGCTCGGAATTGGTGCTGTGGCAGACCAGAAGAGTGCTAGAAAGAGCAGGTCGAAGCCCGGTGGTAAATGTTCTAAACATCATGGGACAAGCACATTATGCAGTAAGCCTGATTCTGCAGAAGGCAGCCAATTATTTTTCCCTTACTTTACTCTTTACCTGATGCAGCAGAGCAGCTATGGAGCTGCTCCATAGTTGCCAATAGAAATGTAAATCACTGACGACCCCAGTCACAGTACTATATGTGTTTTCCCCATATTCATTATAACAAAATTTCCTGAATAAGGTGAGTAATCCTGTTGAGGCAGGAACATGGTTTCTTAACAACCTCCTAATTACATGCTGGAGTCCACTTATGGAATTCTTGCTTGACAAAATGCTCCAACATCATTAAACTGCATAATAAATAGTTAAACATCATCATCGGCTGCCGTAAATCCAAAATTAAGCTTGTCATGTTCAAATGTTAAGGATGACATAACTGGACACAGACATGCACAAGAGAATGCCAAGAGTGCCAAGATAAAGCACAGACTACAAAAATCCTTGAATACAACCTGGTTAAGGGTTTACATGGCTACATAACTGGGTTATTTCTGGAGAAATCTATGTGTCTTAATCTGGTTTTTCAAAGACCAATGTTCCAGTTTCTCTAACCGGAATAAATGTTTACATGTCATTTTCAAATCCAGGTTTCCGTGAATGAATGGGTAGTTAAAGAAACTGCAGACTCACTCAATGATGATTAACATCTACAGGCCCCAAACTGCGTCTGAAAATATAATCTTGACTAGGTATCTGGGTCAGAAAACAACAAAATGCTTAACATGCCTGTCTGACATTGATAATAAATGGATAGAAGTGGGTCTATCAATGGCGGAAAACAACCTAGCTAGGTTTCTTTCTAATAACCTAATGGCAATTAAAACATAACAAGATGGGAAAAAAGATTTACAAAAGAAAATCTTAAACACCAATCACAACAAGTGCATGGTAATCATTTTCTAAACATTTCATTTCAAATACAATGCGAACACGGGGAGAGAGAAAAATGAACAATGCATAAAAATCTCCATCTAATGCATATTTAGAGTTTCATGTGTAGCTTCATATCAGAAGGAAAGTAAACTGATTAGTTTTGGATATTCAGGGTCCATGGGAGGGAACAATTTATTTCAAGGGGCCATGTTACCCTCTTGGTGAGACCAGTGCAGCTCAGTAGTGAATACTGTTGTTGCTTGGTCATTGACGGTACCTGTGGGCTTTCTTTTGGTCCATTGGTCACCCATTACCAAAATATATTTTAGTTTAATTAGGGAATTTAAATTGGTCTGGTTTGAGTGGGTGTCAGTGTGATATCAAAGGACTGGCATTCTGTCCTGGGATGATTCTTGTCTTGAGTCCATAGCTGCAGTTGTACTGATGGCCCAGAAAAGAAGCAAAGAAAATAACATATCATGATTTGTCCAGGGCCAACCATTAGCAGTAAAACAGAATAGTCTTTAGTGACAGGAGGAGATAAAGGATGAGGAAAATATTATAGCACCCATCGTGCTTGGACACCAAATAACTAAAGTAATAATGAAAAGGAAGGCATGAAAGGAAAATAAGCCTCCTAATGCTTGAGGAGGGTCTTAAAATTAATGAAAGAGCACAGAAAATATTTTGCTGTTTAACAGTATCTATTACCAAACAGAAGTGGCACCTAGTTCCCTACCACAGAATTGTCTCTTAAAAATCTAATATAAAATATTTGTCATAACTGTTATTGATATTGAGTAGATTTACAGTACAGAATAGATTAAATTTTGATATGAAATAAATAATTGATTAAAAAAAAATTAAAAATGTGTTATAACTGATGATAAATATAGGCAGCTAGACTTTATTGAATTATGAATATCCCTTTGTGTAGGTGTTTCTAATAAAGTTCCACAATATATAACAGAACACGGAATTGCATTTGGATATTTGAATAAAGATTTTAATGTGTTTGATCTTTAGATAGTTCAGCAACATCTGATGAGTTCTGCACATTTACCAAGATGTCTGTCATCAGAAGATAGTGTCAGACAGACAGCTTCACACCTTTCAAAGTCATCTACTGAAAATATTAAGGATGACTTTCTTCTTTCACTAAGGCTTTTTCATTTATTAATCTCTGTTTGTTGTTCAAGCCTGGTAACTTTCATCTGAGCAAAACATATTAGTAATGGTGGGTACTGAGAAATATCCTGCTGTGCAGACTAAAAAGCAAGCTCCCATTTTTTTGTGAAGCATCTTATTTGGTTTCCCTGAATGTGGCCTTATTTTATTCTTTAGCCACACTGTTTGGACTGGTTTATGCCTAGTGCTCAATGTTGGTACGAAAGAATGTGGTCTAGAATAAGTAGGTCCAGGAAATGAAAGGGAGGAAAAACATTTTAAACTGACTCATGTATCTACTGTAAGGCTGCTCTCCTACATATAGAAAAGTAATCTATACTATTAAAGGCAAAGCCCTCACTGACTGACTGACTGACTCACTCACTCACTCATCACTAATTCTCCAACTTCCTGTGCAGGTAGAAGGCTGAAATTTGGCAGGGTCATTCCTTACAGCTTACTTACAAAAGTTGGGCAGGTTTCATTTAGAAATTCTACGCGTAACGGTGATAACGGTCGACAACGTCCACCATGTTAAACTTTCTTATTTAGGGCCTCATCTTCACGAAATTTGGTAGGCGGCTTCCCTGCACTAACCGAAACCGATGTACATACTTATTTCGGTGGTATGATGCCACTGTCGGCCACCATATTGAACTTTCCAATGGTCTTTGTTACCTATGGGCCCATCTTCAAGATATTTGGTATGCGGGTTCCCAACGCTAACTGAATCCTACTTACGTACATATATACGTCCATAGCCTGCAGCTCAGTTGTCGTGGGAGGTGGAGGGATGGGGGACTCATCCCCATGCCTCCCACGTTGTTGGCTGTCTGCCTATATAAGGCCGTCTGTCGCTCCGGTCTCTTCATTCCCTTCCTTGCTTTGCCACGGTATTCACGTCTCCCTGCTGATAACCGCAGCCTTTTTATTTAATCCACGGCTTCTCCGCTGTTTTATTGTTCGTTTATTACGATTAAAGTTATTGTATGGGTATTTGAGACTTACTTTACATTGTTCAGGTGCCCATTTCCTTTATCTTTCCAACCGTACCCCCATTAACATGTCTATTGAGGTGATCACCATCGATCAAAGAACTGTCACTTACCGAGTTGTTTCCATGCCCGGAGATGGCCCCTGCCTTTTCCATTCTCTGTGTTACAGAGCCATATCAGGCTCACTCTTGATATCCTGAGGAACATTGTGTCTTATGTATTGAATGACTGGGACAGGTTCAAGGTGTGGACTGATGACGGTACAGGAGATAATTATACTACACAGGAGCACTATAAGAGTGAAATGCTTAAGCCCATCACCTATAGTTCTGCATGTGAGTTGATGGCTGCCACTGAATTGTTCAGTTGTCGCTTTCAAGTGTACCAAAATGGCAAAATATTTTACACCTTTGGACAACCACTAATGCCTCTTAAACATCTTGGATTCAAAGGTGACGATTTGAGTAGTGGACACTTTGATGTTTACAAATGTTTAAACTCTCAAAAGCTGGATGCGAAGTTATCGATGAAACCGGTTGTATGCTTACAACGCTTGACAGATGTCGATTGTCACTTCAACACAACAAATCCAGCAAATACTAACATAATTGAAACAAACCATGAAACTCAAACCGATTATGACAGCAGCAATCCAAGCTGTGAGATTTGAGGCAAGATTGCTTTTCACATGGCCAACTGTACGTTGCATGTCAAGAGTAAGCTCAGCTCACAGCTTGGTCATATTACAACCGGAGGGCCAAACTGACAACGTGGCATACAAAGAGATCCTTAAATAATTATTGGTATATTTTCCCTCAATTTAAAAAGGTTTACTTTTCTTCTGAATAAAAATTTTAAGGCAGTACTTCGCCGATACGAAGCCCGGGTATTTTGCTAGTCTTAGATAAAGGAGCATTGGAATCAGCAGATGGAAAAATTCACTCATCAGACTGAATGGCCAGCACAGACTCTACTATAGAAAACCTAATTGGTCGGGGTTTCCAAGACTGTGACTTTATTTTTGGCTTTCTCTTTCTCAATTTTAATCTCCGCCATTGTCTATCCATAGTTCATCAGTTAATTAAGCGGACAGATATTGTTGGTTTTGATTTATGTTTAATCAGTTTCAACAAATCTGCATTTGTATGTGTACCAATTCTGTGTTTAGTTACTAGTATAATCTGTACTTGTATTTTAATTGAGAATTGTTCATAATACTCTGAGAAACACTCTGTGAAGAGTGCTGTACAAAAAACAAGTTGTATTGGATTGAATTAGCCATTCTAAGTTGAGTTAGTGTTCCCCACAGTTGACTAGCATTCAGGGTAGGGTCATGCCTTATGCCGGAGTATAAACATTAATTTCAAAAAGGAAGACAAAATGCGCAAGAGCCCTGGAGCAACTAGTAGACCTTAACTTTAAGCAACTAGCATTAGGGAATTAATTCCCATATTAAAATTCTCTGAATCCCAAACTTGTACACAGACATCCCTGCAAGTAGTAGGCAAGTTTGATCATCCATGCTTAAAACATCTATCTATAAGCATCATGGATTAATTTTGTTGGAGGTCTTGATTTGTTTGTCTGTCTAGGCTTGGTAAAAACTCCTATAGGAATCTATCTATCATTATAAAGAAGCATCTCATTTGTATTCACAGCAGGATCCTTTTCTTTCTTGTCATCAAAGATTACATCTCTGGAATAGCAGACTATAATACAAAGATTGGCAGCAGCTGCTGAGATAAAATTTACTTTAAGTTTCAATTTCCTCAACTAACTTTCAAGTTGGTACTAAAATACCTGTTCATTATTTTCTAGCCAACTCTTAAGGCACAGCAAGAGAAGCAAGTACTAAATGAAAAGAAAATGACTGGGATCAGAGCCTGCTGCCACTGTAAATTACTGCATTAAGAACACATTATATAGAATGTCTGAAATTTGCCTGTCTGACATCAGGAGTCTTATAGTAGTCAGAATATCTAGTTAAAAGTAACAAGCTATAAAGTTTGTTTCGGGTGTCCAAATACACCAGGCTAAAGTTTAAAAAGCTGGTCATCCCATACCAGCAAAAATACTAGTATTACAGATATAACAACAATAAAATTGATGGAAGAACTTCCACAACCTTACAAGATGCATTCAAATAGCACCTGGAGTTCTCAACCCTCAGACCTTCCCCTTCTAGGCAGGTTGTGACTCTTTCCATCTTTCGTTTAAGGAAAATCTGATGACTTTTGCTATGTGATAATAAAAGCAACACCAACAATATGTTTAATTTTTTATTATGCTTTTTCAAAGCATAGGGTGGCACAGTAGCACTGTGGTGAGCTCCGTTCTGTTTCTGTATATTTTTTCTTTTCTGTGAACTTTGGTTTCCTTCTACATCTCCAAGAAAGGCATTTTTGGTTGATTGGTTTAATTTAGCCAGTTGTGTGCAAGTGTGAGAGTGCCAAGAGACCAACTGGCATTCCATTCAGCAATGGTTAATGGGATTTGCTCAGTGTTGCAGTAGGTTTCACTTGAGAATGCAGTCAGCATTTAGATGTAAACCATTAGGAAACATATCTGAGCTGCAAAATCCTTTAGTTACACTTTCATGCATAATTCCATATTCAATAAACTTGCATTGCACATATGTTAAAAATGTTCCAAGCTTTAATTTAGTTAAACAACTTTTAATGTGTGCATTTCTGAAGTGCTGTATCAGTAACACCAGATTAGATTCAGTGGTACCTAATAATGGAAGAATGAATATATTTAAACTGCACTGAAAACCTGTGAAAGTATTAAGGCCAAGAATATTTGCTTTTCATATTGGAAGCTCTCCATAAAGGTGAATTTCATTAGTTTGACTGGGAATCTCAAAGGATTGCTTAGTATATGCTTACAATAAAAAATATTTTCAAAATTGCAAATTCATATCTACTGTATCTATCTATATAGCAACTGTGGATTTAAAGCGATGTCACACCCACACGCTATGGCCCCATGAAAAAGCTACTTGTGTTGGAGATGCTATACTAAGTCTCATCACATTTCATTTTCTGAAACCGCTTTTCCTGGAAAGGATCACAGTTCCCCAGACTTCCCCAGACTTCCCTGTTCCCAGCTACAGACTGCAGGTCTTCCTGGGGAAATTCCCTGGCATTCCCAAGCCAGCCAAGAGATATAATCCCTCCAGCATGTCCTGGGTCTGCCACATGGGCTCTGTCCAGTGTGAAGTATGCAGAACAGCTCTAAGGGGAGCTGCGTGGGGGATATCCTTACAACATGCTACCTCAACTACCTCCTTTCAATACAAAAATGTGTCTCTGCTCTTCCAAATCGCTGAGATTCTCACCCTCGACCCTGCAAAGAAACCTTATTTCTGCCACTTGTACTCGCAATGTTATTCTTTTGGTCATTACTCACAGCTCACAAGGTGAGGACAAGGATGTAAATTGACCAGTAAACCAAGTGTTTTATCTCATTGCACTACCCTGGTTTGGTACAGCACCCATAGAACACCTGCACCACTCTAATCTGCAAGCTTTATGTTTCCTTTATCCATCACTTGTGAACAAGATGAGATACTTAACACTAGAATTACCAGAGCCTACGAAAAAACTTGTAGATCTGTCCTACCTTAAATTGCTTCTCACCTCTCCGTCAGCATCTTTTGTCCTTTAAATGTGTGGATAAGCAGCAAACAGCAAGCAGCCTGCTATGACATCCCCCACCCCACATGGTTTTCTCAGCTCAAGTCGGTTTACCTGCGTGTCAGTTGCTTAGAGTTGTGTAGAGTGAGAAGTCAAGCAAAATAACACCTTTTTTAAATACTATATCATTATTTGGAATACTTGCATTTCATGTGTGTTCCGTGTCTACAACGATCTATGTAAACACATCATTAAAACAGAAACGTTTTTCATGTTTTAGTAATAATTGACAAAATGTAGACATGAAGTGTATAATGTATTAAGCCTGAATTCCAAATATCAAAGAAACAATTTCACAAAAAGGTACAAATATAACAGAACAAATGCGCTTCCATTCAAAAATATAACTGCAGAAAAACAACCCGTGTTAGGATACGACCTAGACACGCAGTTGCTACATGTCTATGTCTATGTGAAAATAGTAGTGTCAAATGCAAGGGGGAGGGTGGGGTGGAATTGTGAACGTGGCTGAGAAAAAACTGAATTAAAAAAAACAAAGCTAACCTTTACAAGTATCATAAATTACACCAGCTGTTACAGACTGGAATCAAATGTATGTTTTTATTCTAAAATAGTAAGAATACGTGCAGCTCACTTCTCAGAACATACTTATTCGGGATCAAGCCTGTGAAGTTTAAATAAGCAGTCAACAGCTGATTCCGTTGCGCCACCGAAGCGCTCGTAGCAAATGTGTGTCAATGTCGCACCCTAACGCGGGTTGTTTTTCTGCAGGTATATTCTTGAATAGAAGCGCACTTGTTCTGTTATATTTGTACTTCTTGTGAAAGTGTTTCTTTGATATTTGGACTTTAGGCTTCACACCTTATACACATGTCGTAAATGTAAGAAGGATGGTCCTTGGGTGTGTGTGGGAACTGTTAACATTTGAATCTGATGATTGTATATAGCGCGGAACTGACCTGTCTGTACTATTATGTCCTCTGCATCTCTTGGAGTTGAAAAGAGATACCAACATGCAGCAACATGTGGACACTGGACAAGATCGGAAAAAAAAAAAAAAAAAACGCAGTCATGTCATGACTACAACCGCATGAAGGTATGCAAATGAATATAATGTTGCATTAGTGCAACAATGTTTTCCGAAATGTACAATACAGGTCATAAAATGAATTATTTCAAATGTCATATATATCTAAGTCTTTTTGTCAGAGCGGCTTTGACATCATGGTTCAGAAGGTGCATACTAATTCAGTGTGAGCAGGAACACTCAAGGATAAAACTGAATAAAACAATTCACATCCATAGTCATTCTCAGTCATGCACAACTCTCACACCCACGTCCACAGTTTTCCCAGTCTAGTTCGCGCACAAGATCTGACATGGTTTTCAAATAAAGAGGGGTTATAACAAAACAAATTTGTATCTACCACATCTTTACCTGAAAAAAGCGTCACATTTGTGTGGAAGCTTGAATGTGAGAGAATAAAACTGAAAAAAAAAAATAAATAAATAAAAAATAAAAAATCGACAAGTACTGTAAATTTACAGATGCAAATCAAATGTATGTTTGTATTGTATGACAAACAATAAGAGTAGCTCACTACTCAAAATGGTAAATTTAGGAAGCAGCTGATATCAAAACTGCGACCTCTTGATTGAAAGGCAGCAGTTTTTAGCATTGCACCATGCAAGCTATCATGTCAACTGCCTACCATAACCTGCTTTCTTTTTTCTTCGGTTAAATTCATGAATAAAAGTGCACTTGTTTTGTTATACTTGTACCTTTTGTGAAAGTGTTTATTTCCTATTTGTATTTCAGGTTTCCTCCATTATACATTTCATGTCTGCATTTTGTCAATTATTAGTAATACATGAAAAACATTTCTGTGTTAACAATGTTTTTAAAGAGATTGTTGATGACACTGAACACACATGAAATGTATGTATTCTAAATGACGATGTACTTTTTTACCCAATAAAGCTCCAGCACTTCACTTGAAGATAAACACTGAGCACTGAGAAACTTCTTTGCAAATTCAACTTGAGCAGTGGGTGAGGGGATGGAATAGCCGGCTGGGTGCTGCTTGTCTTAATAGGCACATTTACAGGACAAAAGATGCTGAGGGAGAGGTGCGAATAGATTTAAGATGGGACGGATTTTCGAGTTTTCTCATAGGTCCCAGTTGGATGAGGCAATTCATCATTCATCATGCAGAAGTAACAATCAGTTACATGATCCTTC